>NW_017259245.1:3147349-3149799 GCF_001594045.1 Atta colombica
GTATACTTATTAAACTTCTTATACATACACTCATATGTTTGAGATGCATCGTCGTACTAAACGGTAAATGGTGAGTATTTCCTGAACACGAGCATTTCCAATTGAATTCATAATTTAACACACCAGAGTATATCCCACGGAGTACATGTCTTTTCAACGGACGCGTCGGAGGAAAATCCGAGGAGAGAAATAACAATCTCCCGCTAATTTTTCTCTAAGAAAAAATTGACATTAATTTTATCATAGAATCTGCGACGTAGAAGGTCGCCTTATATAGAAAGTTAAACATTCTTAGTAAATGAAAGCGTTTAACGTTTAACGTTTCCGGTCATTATCTCCGCAAATATTGCTCTTTTAAAATTTTCAATGTGATGAGGATATCCGAGAAATATTAATGAACCTATTCGAGAATAATGGATGTCTGAAGCGATGGATAATTCGTCGCATGATAATGCACATGTGTAAGAAAACATATCACTAGGAGAACACATCTCATCTCGTCCCACCGGATGAAAAACTAGATACGGAAAACATAAACAATGTAATATGTCAGATTATTAATGTAGTGCTGTAATAAATATTCGAAGATACTTCCTGTCATTTGTATGCGTGCTTCACTCGACCGCCTTTAGGTGGATTATGGGTGAATGGATCGGGTCAGGTTGAGTTGTGAGAGAGATGTTACGTATGTTACGTACCACGCGATCATCACAAAATCATGATGGAACTATGGAGGAAGTGCTGATGCACGAACGAGAGAGGAAAGTTGCAAAAAATTTTATTACAGTTTTTGTTATCGATCTCTAGCGAATTGATTCCTACATGTTGGAGCAAAAACTGGGATACACATATTTACAATGTCGCTCTTTCAAGTTATATCTATATGTTTACCCGTAAAAAACGAGTTACAGTGACCTGTTTTTCAGGAATATATTATATATTTACATGAATTTTTTTTTTTTTTATTCCAATTGACGACTCAAGTATTTTTACGCGAAATTCTTTTGCCAAATCTTTTTAATGCTAAGATAAATATCTCGTAAGAGATACAGTGAAAATACAATTTTATATTCGTCGCATGTATTTAAATTATATTTATGTATTTTTTTTTTTAATGTAAGTCCTATTTATGAAAATGTAATTATGTATTATAATACCATGTCTGTTGAAAATTATTACCTTATTATTATTATGTATCCTATATAATCGTGTTACGATTTATTGTATTGCCCATCGTTCAATCGAATAAATTTGAAAACTGTGGTGATATTTGGAATGCAGTGGTGTATGCCGAATTGTTGTATTCATGAATTTTTGTTATCCTATATATGATTTCCTATATTTGAATATTAAACCCGAGCCAGCATGATCATCTATAAACGCCATATACACCTGGATTATTTTATTACGTTAGATCGTTATTACAGTTTAGTGTTGCTCAATTAACTTTCCGTCATGTGTGCGATGCCTGAATTGAACTAAAGCTGTGAATAGTTGGACGGTTCGTTAAACAAGGTATATATTTGACATTTAAAATAAATGGCACATATTTTATACAATATAATATTCCATTAATCTTTGTAAAAAAAAAAAGAACAAAAGATCAGAATAAATCAGAATAAAAAAAAATCATGAATTTACCCAACGCTTTAAATTTGTCTTGCTCCTTTTATTCTAATATTTGGCAACATAACTCTTTATTACTCTTGACAGCCTAAGATTATTTAGTTTTTATGTATTTTAAGTATTTGGTAAAACAGGCTGTATCAAAATTAGTGATCAAATGCAGAGAGTTGTAGTTATTATTACCTGTATTGATCGCATACATCAGCCGCAAGGCAATTAGACAATTTCTTCCATACAAACACAATTATATCTCACTCTGTTGATCAGCATTTGAACGTGTCCCAGCGGCAAATATTGTTATCTTTATATATTTCCACGCTAATTTAAACAGCACTTAATTGACCACAACATCGAAGAAATTGAAAACCATAGCAGGCGTATTGATTAATTATTAAAATGTATAGACAAATACAAATTCTTTTTTTTTAAATCTTTTATTATGTCAGCATAATTATTAACGATTCTAATACCATGATTACATTGACATTTTTGTTTTAATTTACCTAAACTGCCGCCAATATAGATTAGAATTTATTAATTTTTAGAAGTAATTAACTTTTTACTTGATAACAATGTTAAACGGAGAGAATTTTTTTTTAGAGTTTACCTTGAAAATATGATAGCCGTGGGATAACATTGCATTTCGAAGAATTTTATGTAAATCTCTCTCATTCATTAATAAAATATCAAATAAGTTTTTAATTTTCTTTCTGTGTATGAATAATATTTTTTTACCATTTCCTACTACAGCAAATAGTTTGATGAACAATCATAAATTATATTAAATGTTAAAAGTCTCAGACGGATTATAAACATATATATAT
>NW_017259245.1:3149899-3151754 GCF_001594045.1 Atta colombica
TTTTCCAATCTGATCTCCCTATCTCTCTGAAGCATTCAGAACAGTTATCATGAAACAAGTCGGAATGGATTCCGATCGGAATTATTGAATTATTCCCTAGATTTCTGTTGTGTTTTCTAAGGAAAATGGAATAATTCCGATTGAAATTCATTTTGACATGTCCCATGATTAATTTTTAATCCAAACGAAATTCGTAAGAGAAAATGATATCATTCGATATATTAATTATTTATGATATTTAAGTTTAACTTATTTTCTTTAATTAATGATTAGGTGATAAAAGCTGTCGCGCACAGATTGATATGAGAGCGTACATATGCACAGTACACAATTTGTCACATATGTCGTGCTTAATATGATTCATATTGTATGCCACAATTTGTGCTAAGTGTTTCCGTGATCAAGACATTTTTACGCTCGTGCTTTGTAGTTCGCCACAAATTTGCTTTTAGTCATGTAATGTAGTTAGGCTCTATAATGTCAATCACGCTTTCTATGCATAGTAATAATGATTATTAATGTACGTAGCATTAAGATCATGCGTCAAGACTATTATGTAGATTCTATAATATTATATGGATATTTGAAAATAATAATCGTGAAAGTTCCCACACAATTAGCTTCGAAATACGCAACATATACTAGTAGCTAATGGTGAATGAATAGATGAGATATATGCAATATTATATATCATTAAAATTATCGCGATCCCATATGTCGAATAATAGAAGTATAAGGTAGAAATATAATAGAAGAGGTAATATAAGAAAAGCTTGCACGTGATAAAATATTAGTTTTTAATATTTTTCTCAGCAAGATATATATTTTTAATGTAAACGTTTAAAAATTAATTTAAAATATGACTAATAATTTCATAATTATGTAATAATAAGTATTATTTTAATAATTTGACATTTCAACATATTAATTTAACACATATTAGTTTTATATTTAAAAATCTTACTTAAAATATTAAATACAACTAAGTTGTTATAAATTTTACACTCACCGATATTTTAAATGCTGTAAATATTGACATATTTATTAAAATGTTTGTATCGCGTGAAAATCGTGCTCATTTTGCTATACTAATGTGTACAACAGACCCTCTTGTGAATATTTCAGTTTGCACAGTTTGGTACTAATCACATAGCGGAAATAAACACGCTCTGACGATTTTATCTCAGCTTTTATATTTTGTACCATTGAAGAATCCAAATTAATTTTCCAGAAATGTAATGTTATTTTAATCATAAAAATTTTTAGGAGTTACATGCTAACAGAACAAACATGAATAAAAACTGATTTTTAACTGCGCGGCATTTGTGTGATAAACTACTTGTGTGTAAAAAAAGGGATAATAAGTTCGCCGAAAGAAATTCACTTTACAGAATAGTCAATTTATGTTTATTTTGAATGAACAAATTTTGTCATTTCTCACTTTGCGTAGCATTACGATGGCAAGTATCCGTTCGTTATCCGCGCATCAACCGTATGAAAACTGAAAGAGATTGACTGCGAAACGTTAAAAGTTGGTCGTTAAAAGTTGCTTCAGGTTTCACTCGATTAACTTTAGAAATAGTGATGTAACGTTTCTTTTCCCCTTCGATTAACTTTTCATCTTTGCTTGTTTGTTCTTTTTCGAAATCGTATTGAATTTTATGTAATAGTTTGAAAAGACAGAAGAAGAGAGAAATTATTGCAGAACTGCAATCTCAATAATCAATAAATATTGTGTAACTTGTACTTTATATTCCATTGCGGTCCTACGTTTAGGAATGACGGAGCAGAATTTTTCGCATTGTGCATATAAATGCACAATATATGCATGTATATCTATATAATATATATATAT
>NW_017259245.1:3151854-3159930 GCF_001594045.1 Atta colombica
AATTTTACATAACATTAGTTGAAATGATACTTTAGCTTACATATTGTAATCTAGTTCTCTAATATAATTTGAAAAATACATAAAAAAATTTGAACATAAAAAGTAAGTAATTTAATTTATATTATATTATTACCTTTTTGATTCAATTATTAATGCTGATTATTTCTGCGAATTATGTCGGAATTCTTTAAATGGTATGAAATCATTATAAGAATCATCTTATAACTGTTTTTTGTTATATTAATTTGATATCACTTGTATTAAAGAGATTATTAATAATCTTCATATTATGTTTGTGAACAATATCAGAATAAAGTTCTCGTTTAATTATCAAGTTTATAGTGTTACATATACTTTGAAGAAGAACACCATCAAAGTTTAATATTTTCACTGGAAAGGGAGTATAATTACTTCTTTTTCTTTGTATTTAATTTTGATAATGATCCGAATATTTCACACTTAACATATTTTTTATAGTATAACTTTATATAATTATTAATCCTCTAAGTTATTATCCAATTGAGAGTTAATATTTAGTAACGAATGATTTATTTTTAATAACACGATAATAAATAAAAAATTCACATGGCATTTATATTTTTATCACTAACTATTTATGTATATCTTAAAATCTGTTCACAGAACACTAAAAACTGTATTCCAGTGCATAATAATTGGATTGCTATTTGTTGATGTTAAAATTAATATTTAACGTTCGCTTATATGAGAGACGATGTATTGATATTAATTGATATCAATTTTACGCATTTAATGCTAGCGTTTCTCGCGATCGGCAGCAAGTAGTAACAGTCGACGTCTGGTACCGGCATCAGCGACGCGTACGCGACGGATCTGCGCCGCTGACTGAAACCAGGCTGGCTCCGGACTAGTCCGGGATACCGCACACCTCGCCAACTCCATGGCCAATCATGAACGAGCTGTAATGTCTTTATGTTCCTCGCGCCACCCTTGTGCACGCATCAATCCTTACGCAATATCGTAGAGTAAATACTCCTTCGTGCGATCGACCTCGTCAACACGTGCGATGATGCTCAAACGAAACGGTTTCTTCGACTGCATATGAAGATACAGTACGCAAAATGTATCGCTCGAGGCACTTGCATATTTTCCACAAACGAATAAGTCTGTACAATTTTTTCTTCATATTCTGCGCATGACAAAAATTTTACCGGTTTAAACAACTCAAAATTTATGCAAACTTACTCGGTTAGTCGCGCGCCGCACTAAAACAAAATATACAAGATACCTACGAGGGTTGTAAATAAGATAGCGGTAAACATTTTATATACGACCGAGATTTATTGTCGTGGAAAAGTAGCATTACATCCCTTCAGCATAATCATCTCTCCAATGTACATTCTGCTCTATACATATATCCGGAAGGCTACGTCTGGATGATGTCAGACACCATCAGCGAAAACACTATTTTTGTTGCTGTGTGTAACATAGAACGCTCCTACACTGCTTGTAGGATAACGTCTCGTACGCGAACGCCCATCTACCGCGCCGGAATTCGATATAGCATTGCTTGAGTATACTTACTTGCTTCCTCAAAATCTTGCTAGCGTTTTTCAGCATTGTGCCATCCAGTCATTTTCACTCTTATTCATGCTCATTCCATTTTGACAAACATGTCTTTGGGTGAATCTTGTTTAACCTAAACTTTACAATTTAGTACGCTTATATCCTAATGTGGTTTTAACCTAAACTTTACAATTTAGTACACTTATATCCTAATGTGGGTTTATATACATATATTCTTTAGATACTACATATATTCTTTAGAACAAACTTACTATTAATTTAAGAAACCGCAGTAAATTTGGAGAGTTCAAAATAGCAATATATAGCTATTACTTTATATCTGATTTCCAGGGACATGCATTTATTTCTAAAAGGCAATTTTTCTAATTTTTTAAAGCCAACAGAGTAATTTAACAACAAAAAGATCAAAACATTTAGAAACATATATTTATAAAAATATACAGAGGACATTCAGCTAACGCCTAGTTGATATATGTCGACTCTATAATGCGAAAATAAACTAATTGTTTCAAATCAGACTTTTATTTTAATTTATTACAAGAGATATATTCTTTTATATTTTTAAATCTATAATTTTCATAAAATAGAATCACATATATGAAAATTTTACTTAAACTTAATATCTGATGCTTTGTCATGCTTTATCTTTATTAGAATTTGTTTGTGGACTTATGTTAATGTATTTGAACACTACTTCAATATCCCTATATTATACACTCCTAAGTCCTTTTATTCTACTTTTCAGATTAATTTATTATCTTAGAAAAAAATCGCATTTGATATTGACTGAAATAAAACAAAAAGAAAAAATATAATGCGATAGCGACTTTTTCCTTAGCAACGCGACCGCGAAACTGTCGCTGGAACTTCACCTTCGCAGTAGATCGATGAGTAATTACGCGATATATGTGTTAGACAACACGGGCAGGTGCGACATGGAATCTTGCAATTTTCTTCTATCCATTTTATTTGTTACATGGAATCGTACGCGTGACCTCCCATGGATCGGATAATAATTGTAATGCGGCGCGTATACTGTTAGATATCAAAAAAGCAATAATCTAGTTCTTTAAGTTAAATAACATTTTATATTTTTTTAATTTCCATGTACATCAAAATGTAAATCAATTCATTTTTACACTTAGTTTCAAAATAAATAATGTCCATATTAATATGCATTTAGTAAATAATATTATATAAACTAAATTTGAGTTCAATTTAATATATTTTCTTTAGCTGAATGTTGAATGAATTGTTTTAATTAAATTAATGACATATTGAGTAATATAAGCAATGACGACCTATAAAAATGATAAAAAATAATAAAGATTAGTATGTAGGTATAATTTGATGTTATGAATTTAATAGTGTATGTCTCGCGCTATTAATATTTCAATATTCGATGGCATATGAAGCAAGATGAAGAATAAGAATAAATTATCACTCATTCTTTATTGTCTGTATTGATAGTTAACAGCGCTTTAAAATAGCATTTCAGTAATATCAATCCGTATATTTTCTATTTATAAGGCAAGGGTTACATCTTTCAAATAAACTATATACAGATCGTTCAAATAAATTATCTATACGTGCTCCCAAGCATCGTGCATTTTCTTATACGATGATTAATCATCTTATACGAAAGAGGAATGAAAATAACGAGAGAGATGAGAGAGAAACTATGGATGTACCGGATTCTGCGGTTTAAATTTACATTTCAATAATGCAGCGTCGATTGAAAAATTACGTTGCTGCAAATTATAAATTATAAATACACACAAATTTGCACAGAGCATATTTGCACAGAGACAATTTTGTAAAGAAATTAAATGTTACGGTAGAAAAATAACTATTATAGTTCCTTTTTATTTGATAACCAATATAAGATTATTTAAAATTACATTATTACGTAAATAAAAATTAACTGCATCCATATTCCGTAACCCAAAATATGTAGTAAATGCATAAAATCAAATAATTCTTGTTGAATATTCGATATGCAAATTTGAAATTGATATCGTAATAATAAGCGTTTCGCTACAAGTTTCATCTTAGATTACTGATTTGGTTTGTACACATACGTCTTGCGCTTTGTGGCTTGCCGCTGTGAACATCATGTAACATATACCTCAAAGTTCGTAACTACAAGTTCCACGTTCAAGTTTATGACACATCTCGTTCCGTTCTAATTACGCATTCAGATATGTACATCAAATATACGTTAGAACATTATATCACTTAAATCATTAGTGTCATATGCAATATGATTGATCGCAATTAAATTTCATTTTGTCTTATCAGAGATTTGTAATGCAGATCATCTTTCATCACAACTCTCAATTTTCTACATTTCAAGTTATTCAGTCACAGTATCTCAAAAATGGTCGGTCAGTTCGCCCTGTAACTTCATATTATGCATGTGGAATAAATTATCAGGCGACACAGCGGCTGCTTTAAATTCCGCATAAATGCGCGATCACGAAAATCGCGCAAAATCCCTTTCATCAAAGAATGTCTATATTAAATATTCCTCCATGCCTCATTTTCGATGGAATTGTCGACGGTACACGAAATACATGCAAATTCTACCAGAGCATTCAAATACCACTGATATACTTCCTTGTACCAGATATGTGTTATCATCTGAAAAACTTTCTGTCCCATTTGTTCCATTCGTTGCACGAATTTAGGTTCTAGTTCTATATAATTTTTTGAGGCTTTATTGCTCCTAAACGAATTCTATGATACATAAAACGAAATACGATTAAGATTACATTGAGATGTAAATAAATAAACCTTATTCAAATTTGTTTGTTTTTTTATATTTACTTGTTCAATGAAGCAGAGAGTAAAATATATTATATTGGCAATATTTTTTAGATATTAAAATAAATAATGATTTAATATTATTTAAATATTTAAAATACATAACATTTAAATAACCTTTAAATAACAACATTCATATTTATGTAGGTGTATTTATGTAGGTGTATCTATTTAAATATGTCTCTCTCAGAAAGACATATAAGTATAATTATATATTATAAAATATATCACAAATTTAAAAAATAAACATAGGTATAACTTATCTAGAAATTATAATAGATATTTTATGAATATTTATATTCTCCTCTATTTTATAATTATATAGAATGATAAATGTTATCTAATAATAAGTAATACATTCTTTTTTTAACTAATATTTATAAATGTAATTAGTTTGTGTATCGATCTCTCACATCAAATATATTTTTTGTCTTTTTTTATATTTGATTTTTATACGCAAAAACATGAAGCTCGGATAATTTAAATGAAAATAAAACCTGATTTTTAAGTTTTTTTTTTTTTATACAGCGATAATAGCAGATCTCTTTTTTAGAAGCTTTTCTTTTATTGTTAAATTCAAATAGAATAACTCCGATATATACGCCGCACTTATCAAAAATTTAATTTATTAAGTATTATTTACTATGTTTAAAGTAAACAAACTATATCAGTAAAAATTTTGTACGATCTACTATTATAAAAAAAAATATTAGAAATATTTATATTTCGTATTAAAAGATGAACTTTTTTGAATCCTTGCATTTTTCGTATATCCCATAGGAGTGAGATATATGGCTACTCATAGAGGGAGGGAAGATATGTATAGTTCATAAAAAATTTACAAATAATGCATATCAATAAGACGTAAAATGACACAATAACTTATAAAATGCATTTATAAAGTTTTATTAAGGAATAAGAATGATAAACATGTATATGAAGTAATAAATAATAATTACATCTTCCCAGATGTATTACAAGCGTTATGACATGAGGTACCTATTTCATGTAATGCATTTATTGTATTTAGTGCACTGAATTCAATCTGCACATTGTATGCTTTGGGTAATAAATCCCGCCTGTTAAAAATGCCATACATCTCAAACAGGTAGGATATACAAGACAACAAACTGAACAAAGAATACAAGAGCAAAGTATTTTGTTATACAACATGCTTTACTATTCCTCTACACTTATGTATCGAAATAATCATTAAGTTTTTTGCACAGTAATTATTTTATGTAGATTATAATTTATGATGGCGCTACTTAACACAGTGATAAATCAATTCAACTTACAATAATTTTATTAATATTAACGGTAAAAAACTGAAATCGTAACGCAATACTAATATAACATAAAGGCAGAGGTGTTGCAAGAAAATTACTTCCACTCCTTCTATTTTTTCTGATTTCTGCGACGTAAATCCCAGCGCGGCGTATTTGCCGGAGTTACCATAAGCTATATTTTATTGTACTATTTTATTTCTTGCATTCGCATTTCTCATGCTTGAACAAGACCATCGCTCATAGTCTGTTTAAACTCACTCAGTAATTTAATCTTTAAGTTGGCTCGAAAGTATGTCTACATCAATAAATCGAATTTAATGCACAATGGAATATTGAAAAAATAATTTATATTTATAGGCCACACGTACCAGATCAGAAAGACCGTCAGGAATGTAATCTAGGCTGCAAATTAACTGCCTACGCGCGTGCTATCATGCTCAATAACTCAAAATTTACGATCACGTGAGAGTTAATTATCTCCAACCCTGGGTCCGTCTGGGAAAGCGCTGACGCGAGTCCGTAAACTTTCCGTCGCTAATTTCTAATGCTTCCTGTTACTTCAGAATGAAATTTCGAAGCGATCGTGCGGATCGCGAAGAGAGACATTCTGAATCAATCAGATCGAAAGTCCGCCGGAGTCAGAACCAGCACTCTTCTTATCCGTATTCGCTTCCATCACAAAGTCGCCATTTTTCGACGTAATCGCGCCACGTGAGTAGATACATGACTATGAATAAAGAACCATCGATCCTGATTGGAAATAGAAAATACAGGTTTACACAGCTATGTAACCTTTTTGAATCGATCACTTGTCAGAAACGCGATGTCGCAGCGAAAAGGTCGCCATCGTGGCCAATTAAATCAAAACGCGAGGTCGGTTTTAACGTCAGCATATCATGATACAATTTTCCATTTCCTCTTTTTCCATTGTCGAGGTGACAAACAGATAATGTCGTTAACGATATGTATCAAGAACATGTCTCTCGTATGTATATGCAAGTTACGTTATGACTTGTATCAGAGTAACAACTGCTCTCCCTGCATCCGTAATCAAGATTCCTGATAAATTTGTTAAAAAATATCCCGACATATTATAAAATGACATACATAAATTGAATATCTATTTATAAGTGATTTATGTATTAATGTTAAGCTTTGATAATCACATAATCAAGGCGGAAAAAATTTTTTTAGACGTAAAGAAAGATGTATGAAGTAGTTAGATATGATCTACATTTATATAGATTAGGCTTAAAATAAATTTTATTCTATCAAATTGGTATTTTTATTCTTGTAATATGACTCTGTTTCTAAACGGAGATAACAAATACAAGAAATGATGATAAATGAGAGCTGCAAAATGTGCTTTGGCTAGATGTTTTTATTTTCAATTTTCAACACGATAAGTATATGAATCGAAGCTGATATGTGATGACATGATTTATTACTTACATGACGACACCGCAGTTTCTGTAACTTGCGAAATTCTCAATTCAGTGAGAAAGTTTGATTGATCCAGTAACTACTCCTATCGGAATATTCAAAGAGAATTTCGATAGTTCTCTCGTTACAGTATCGAATGTGATAAACTACACGTGTATAACCTGTCGAATGAGTTTCATAGTGATTTTCCAGCAGGATTACAATTTGAAGTTGTTAACGGAACTCCATTTTCTGATATTATAAAAAAATCAATCAATATTAAATGTTTTTAACTTTCAAGTTGTAATCTTAATTGTTTTTCTTGATACAATTTTTATTTTTATTTTTTTACGCTGTTTATTATTTGCTATTTTACTAACTTTCTTATCGCGAAGATCTATCCGGTCTTAACGACTGAAAATAGCATTTTGTTATAGTGTGTATATTGAGAGTATAACAGTAGAATCAGAGTATTGTGATATAAACGCGAGTCGTTCTCTCTTGTACTCTCCATTTTACCATTCTTTTATTTTTCCTAAAAGTGAGCGTTTCGTTAGAAGAAATTTCAGTTTGTTACAGAATCGCATATCGATTATTTTACTCTTTGAATATTGATGAAAGAACAATTGTTTTAATGAGATACTTTGTCCTCCTTATATTATAGTTATATTATCTTTCTTCTGTTATCTCCATGATCGAAGATGACTTTGACAATCACGAATCACGGATTATTCAGTCTTTTACTACACGTGTTGAAGAAATGCGCAAAACTAAATGACATTTTACGAATCTGGCAATTCCGTCACGTTTCTGCACACAAATTTTACTCTCTTGGGATCTTTCTCTTTAGCGAGCTTTAGCTTTAGCTAAGAAAAAATTTATGCAAACTAGTGCAAAATTAAACGAATTTTCAAAATCAAGTTAGTTAATTAATGTAAGCTTTTATTTGCGATAATATATATATATATATATA
>NW_017259245.1:3160030-3172035 GCF_001594045.1 Atta colombica
TAGATTTAAACTAATGTTTTTACATGTAATTATAAAATAAGTTATGTACATAAATAATCTCCACGGTAATCAAAATACATGTTATTCTAATAAACATGAATATATGTAAACATTATAAAAGTTTAATTTGTTCTATTTAATTTATTTTTATTTGCATTAATTTATTATAGCTATAATTATATTTGTATAACATCAGTACATATATATTGTTATAAAAGAGCTAAACTATTTTTTATTGAATTAAAAAGATAAGAAAGACTTTATTTTACAAGCATATATTTATATACACTTTGTACTGCACACTCATTGTACTAAACGAAAAAAAACATTGATTAATAAAAAAAGATTTCTATAAAATATATAAATATCTTCAAATTGTTTGAAAATTCGTCCATTTAGAATTGTAAATTCTACAAATAATATCAGATTTCTAATTCCATCATGATCACATATTCGCTGATAATTGGCTAATATCTCATGGAAAAGATAGATATTTCGTGATCACTAATTAATGATAAATTAATCTTACTTGACAATCTTTTCATAAATAAAAATACTCTCAAGATACTTTCTGGACAGCTTAATTATAATTTTTAGAAGCGAATAAATTTTGATCACAAAATTGATCGTTAAAATATTGGGAAAAAGTAATTTTTTTTATCAACTCTTTTTTTATTAACCCATCGATTCTTTTCGTGCGATGCAAATTAAAGTCACATCGATTTGCAAACGAACCAAATTGCAAACGAACCAAATTGGTTACGTGTTTATTCGGTAACGAAACAAACGAACAATTATTTGATGATTCTCCGTCAGCTCCGCCATTACTAATTTTCGGGAATACAGATATTCGGCAATAGACTATAAGCACTATCAGCGAAAGTCTTAAAGTATATATCCGTTTCTTAATTCATGTCGACAACGTAACAGAGGCGTTTCATCGAGGAATGTGAAGACATCCATCTGATGCTCGATAAAAGATTAAGTCATCCCTCTCGTTGCCGAAGATCTCGTTTCCGTGGAGCGAAAGGTTTCGACGGTGACTCGTAAACCGGATCTATCATCCAATAGACACGATAACGTCTGCATACAGGCTGAGTGCTTTCATTTGATTGAAATTCAATATTTTACTCACGCTGGCTTTCGCAAAAAGCCAGAATACTTTGGTCGAAATATCCATGTAAGCTCCTTGACTCCATCAAGAAAGCTCTTTTCTTTCTGATGGAAATGAGACGGGCTCACATGCGAACCGCTTTTACGTTGTAACAAGTCGATATGATCAATACATTTTTCGCCATTATTGCTTGTGACTTGCATATATAGCAATATTGTTTAATATTAGATTGCATGCTGTACTGTCCATGCTTCATATTCGCTCAGAAATTCATGTAAGAGAAGAGAATTGAGAATTACATCCGCGATAAACATTACTCTCGCATACGCAATGCCAGTGAACGAACCGGATGTGAAAATTTTCGAAAGGGATCAATCACAATATCAGGTTAGTTGTACCCTGCCCGAATTTATTAGAACATACCATGCATTAAGTCGAATTGCTTTACTAAATTCGTTTTAATAATTCGTATAAATACAAGTATATCAGAATAGAAGATGAAACGGAATTGCATTGACATATCTATATTAGGTTGTTAATGGCGCATGTTACGAAGAAAATGACAGAATGTTAGCAAAGCAGGAAATAATCAATGAGAACGGCGAATCTTGGATATCTCCGAGTGAGTCAATTAATCAATTCTCTTCTTGCATATTCGGCGCACTAAATTTTCTGATAATCTCAGGCACACACGAGTACAGAAACTCGTTGTATGCTGTTATTATAATTAATTAATTAATTAATTAATTAGTTATAATTAATTAATAAATTTTAATTAATATCTCCGATTATAAGACAGGAAAAAACAGATTAAGTAATTTATTTGCTTTTTTCCTTTTCTACACAAATATATATCGAATGAACATAATTATAGCTGACTATGAAGAATTTAAAAATACATGAATATCTTTTCCTCACATAGCAATTTATCTTGTGTGTTTTTAATTTTATTTCATTTGAAATCCATTAAGAAAAGAAATTATCATTCAATTCGTTCGCATCTATCTAGTCATCTATTTACTTTAACTCTTTGACATTTTGTATTGATATGTCATCTATTTGCTTTAACTCTTTGACATTTTGTATTGATATGTCCGTTGTAATCGTTGAAACAAAGATAATATTTAACATTATCATCAGTACGCAATAACATACGCAGCAGCATACGCGAAATTCATGTAGATAATTTTCTTTTGATCTAGTAACGCTTTGCAGTGATGAAAAACACATATGCACACAGAATGAAGTTTTGCGAGACGAGAGATATAAGATTGCAGGAAAATGTTGATTTAAAAAACGACGTTCCGTTTGATATGAATTCCATACTCGATATGAAACTTTGAAGGAGTTATTTCGTGATTTATTTTGTCGTAACATCTGTGGCTCGACCTAAAAAAGGTGTTCGCCAACTATATATAAGTGTAACTTCTCTAACTAACAGTTCATCGCGATGTGATGAATGAGATTACTTTCGTTTGATATTTTCTCCTAAGAAATTGAATTGGTGTTACATATAAACTTGCGTTCACGAATCGCGTTTCAATCGCGAGAATCATTCGCATTTATTGCTGTCGTATTTATTGCCATGTAATAGGCGGACTAGATATCGATCGATTTGCCAATCACGATATACAGAAGTGGTTTATTTAGAAAGGTAAACCACGAAATGCGAATGGTTGTGTCATTGCATTGCTTTCGCGTATATTATTTTGATTAAAAACTAATAGTATAAATAACATATTATAAATATTAAAATGTAACATGTTATCGATCTTTTATAAAAAGATCCACCATGAATTAATATAACTAGATGTGATAATATAAAAGACATTTCATTTTGAAGTAAAATATAGTTTCCGAAACGATAACAGATTCTGCTCGACGGATTAGCCCATCAAGAACAAAGGAAATACCGGAGTTATCTCGAACGATATCGAGAACGGAAGCCGTTAGACAAGATGTTAGGAGATTGAAGAGCGCCACGTTGGATAGAATGGGAAAGATGTTTAAAACGCGTACACCTACTGTAGGAAGGTCTTTTTCAGGTTTGGATACTGTAAGTGATTTGGATCCTCAGAGCATGATAATTTAATAAATTTAATAATTTAGTAAATTTGATGAGTATTTAATAAATGTAAGGTGCATCTGGGGACAATTATGTTCGAGCTTTAGTAATATCTCATGATGTATACATGAAGAAAGATTGAATCTTGAAATTGTCAGGATAATGAAAATGAATTGAAATACATACTGACCGCATTTTGATCTTAAACATATTTTAATATGTTTCGTGTGTCTATAATATGCGTTTTGTATCCGTATCCGATTATTTTGCAAAATCTTTGCGTTTCTTTTATTAACTTCTTCTAAAATAAATTTGTGAAGAAATGAATTTGATTGAAAATATAATTACTTTTTTCTCGAATTTTTACTAAATAATCTAACCTTTAAGAAATTTAATAGGTTCTGAATTATAATATTTAATATATTTATTGTTATAATTAAAACGTATATATTTATACTAAAAACTGAAACTTTCTTAATAATCTGATTTATCTCTAAATTTATCGGTGATCTCATTAGTACAACGAATGTGTAATTGATTGTTTAATTAGAACTAGTGAAATGCATGTCAATACATTAATCGCTGTAGATTACGATCGCAAAACATTAATTAATCGAGACTATATTTACATTAAAGATAATTGGTTATATAAACTAGATTTTAAAGTAACGTTATTCTTATTTGTAATTTGAATAACTTGACGTAAAAGTTTTAACTAAAGCTGTTATTTTTGACAACGAAGATTTGAAAAAAGAATTTGAATCTTTAACTGTAAACTTTTGAAGTTAAAGTTGTCTTCGAAGCTGTGAAGTTTGATGTTAACTTCGAAACTTTGAAAAATATATTTGATGCGAAAAAAAAAATATATTCGAAAATTTTAATATCAAAACTTCGAATCTTCGAAGCTTTAAAGTTCAAATGTCGAAGCAAATCAGTCTTAGTTTTAACGATTTATATTTGACACCTTTGACTTTTCTTTATCTCTTTAGAATATGACAAGCGTAGATGACTATAACGAAAAAACATCGAGAAAAGAAAAAACAAACTCTTTGGGAAGGATGTTTAAACTTGTCGACAAAGACGGTTTGCCCAGGAAGCTTTTTGTTCATTCTCGAGCCATATCGCTGAGTCGTATGTTACGTAGAAATCCTCATAATGAGAACAATGAAATTATCGATAAACCTACGGAGGACACCGGACGTGGAATTCTCTCCAGAATGTTCAACCAACTGAGAGGAAAGTATAGATTTAAAGAAACTTGTCGAGCGAATTTTCGTTAGACGCGACTTGTTAAAACCTCGTTAACTTTAATCAATGATTCTTAGAGTTATAGTCTAAATATTTTCCTTTTAAGTAAATCTACTTATTTTATTGGAAACAACAACATAGCTGCAATGTTTATAATATTATTATCTTTTTCCGAAATTATGAAAAATAGATTTTATGTAAATTGTCTATTATATATATATATAATTAAAACACACAGATACATACACACAAACACACACACACATACATACACAACTCAACTTATACCTTAAATATAATTATAATTCCATAAATATTAAAACAAGAATTGAATAATATATTGTATTAATTGTAGGTCGTCCCATGAGCGGAACTACCATTAAGCCTGATGAACACGAGCGCAAACTTAATTCTTCATTAGAATTGTCATCAGAAATGCCATTAAATTCAAAGACTACTAATATTATATAGACATTATTAGTGTCTACTATCCAACTAGATATCGTTTCTTGGAAGATATTTGTATTAATCTTGATTTCATTGTAATAAAATTTATTTTTAATTATTTGATACATTGAATTTATATATTAAATGAACACAATCAACTATTCAAGATAAAAAGAAATATTTATTTAGTAAAAAAAATTTTTGTACGTAACTTTCTTACATTTTTATCATCTTATGAAGTATTATGTATTTAGTGGTGGGGAGGAATACAAAATAAAACAAGAGAGAAAAATATTATGGGAAGAGTCACGTTTATTATGCAAGCGTGTCCCTTTTTCATATGCTTGTATAATGTGATATTACGGGACAACCTGTGTCCCTTCGTGCTTCGCACATGTTGTACAAATTCTCAGATACATACTAATATGTATTACGATGTTACGTGACAGAAATAACTATATGAGTTTGCGAATCGTGTCGTTGCGAGGGATAGGTATGAGAGTCTTTATTCGTGAAGCCATCCTTGCACAACGAACTATCCTCGCAGTCGATATAAAATGTATTTACAAAAGAGATTATAGACCTACGCGGAGTATGCGCTTGTGTAAACGTATCGATTCCTTGTGAAAAATCGCGGCGAAACTTCGGAAGCGGTAATTTCCTGTCATTTTTATTCGCTTCGAGTTCTCTCTTCAGATTCCGTATCGTCTTGCATTGAGTCGTCACGATGACACAACCATATGATTACGCTGTTAAATATCTCGGTCGAAAAGTATCTTGCAATCGATACGTTCGAAATAAATTCTCTTCGTACAACATTGCCGTCGTTTTTCACAGAGAATCGCTTCTAAGAACGACAATTTGTAGACAAATTCGACGTAAAAAAATTCGATCTTAATATAAAATTATATACAATGTCGCGCCCTGCAGACGTACGCTTCAGCACACGGTATATTAATATTTCGCCCCGCAAGTTTCGATGTTAATAATTGTTTCAACAGCAATGATTGGCACGTACTAACATGGACGATGAAAATGACTTCACTATTAATTCATTTGGGAAGACCGCATTTGCACCTGACAGCTCTTTTGTTCTTCTTTCTTGATCAACGATCATGATTTATCACAGAAAATAATGCAAAACAATTCAAGCGCTAAACTATTTGTAAATGGTCTGGTGAATTAAAATTCAATATTATTCCTGTCCTCAACTTCTTTAGATTAATCTAATAAATCCTACTTAACTATGAAAGAATAGCGATTGCACATAATTGCTGGATTCTTTGCAAATTATTCACGTGCAGATTTGTCTGCGCCTCTAAATGTTATTTCTTATTTATAATTATTTATAACAATCTGTCGTTATTTTTAAAAAGAAATACATAACTTCTTTCTTATAGTACTACACAATTAATATTTGAGTACATTATCATGAAAAATTTTAGAGTTAATAAAACGAAAGATAATTTTTGATATTTGATTTTTGTGACGTTATTGCAAATAATCGACTAGACTAATTATAATTTTGACGAAAAAATTTTCATTAATTATAGATAGATAATTATAATTTCTAATTTAAAGTTATATTAATCTTTAAATTGTAGTCTATAATTTAAAAGAATATAATTGATAACGATAACAAAATAGAAAATATTTGAGCTCAGTTTAATATAAAAATCTAATTATAAATAATGATCTATTTAACTAAGAATTGCAAATACACCATATCATAGCGTTGAAGAAATGTACAAAATTGTTCACAATACTTTACATATTCAACATTATGTTATGGTTAGGTAAAATACGATCTTCTATCAGTAGATCAGATCTTAAAATAAATATATAAAAATGAGAAGCTGCAACATAGATATTGATATATAAATTTATATTCCACGGAATAAAACATCATTAATATTCATATCGCACAAAAATATAATAAAAAAAGTTGTCTTTCTAGTAAACTCTCATCTGAGTATTAAGTAGAATCATTGACCGTCGAATTGTCTCAACAGCAGCATGATGTAAGGATACCAGGTATTCCGTTGCGCATAATGGCGGTAGCAATATTGGAAACAACCAATCAAATTTTTACCTAAATTGACTTTCCTGCGTATAATAGCGCTGGTATATTGGAATAGTCAATTAAATTTTTATCTAGATTTACGCTGCTATTGCGCAACCATGGTAACGGAACACCTGGTATTCTTATATCATGAACAGTACTTTAATACGTGCACTTTCTTTCTCTCTCTCTCTCTCTCTCTCTCTCTCTCTCTCTCTCTCTCTCTCTTTTCAAAATTTTTTTAGATGTAAGCAATAGTATAAGCGACAAGAATTGAAATGAGCGGAATTGCTAAAATTTAATATCGCTCTCTTCATGTCTTTCTCTAATATGTCTTCCGCATCTTTCGCGAATAAACTGACATCAATAGCGCTCTGTAGTAGCATATCAACAGCACAATTACTATCAATACCTGCATACGTTCAGTTATATAAGATTATCATACAGATAATTTCGATGAATTAGACAGAATTTTTATCAATCCGCTGAATATTAAAAAATTTTTTAATTTAAAAATATTAAAAGTTACACTATCGAAAAAATTTCATTAAAAATATATGTATGCTGTCTTAACATATATTGACTATTACATTTTTTTTATTATTATATGCGCAAATTTCCATAAAAAAAGAAGAAGTCTATGGATATGTGTCATTGACGCTCATAAGTGAGTAGCGGATTAATATAAACTCTAAGTAGCGCTTACTGTAAAATGTAATTTTTAACAGCCCTTGCAATCGTTTATAGATTTACGGTTCACAATGTGACCGGTGTAAAAATGCTTATCCAAAAATACAACATCGACGAACACGAAATTTTTTCTCCTTCTTTTCCTGTAAATTTCATTTTTTTAAAGAATCTGACAGAGAAAATTCAGCAACCCTGATTATTAAACTAATTGTAAGTTCACTTACATTGTGCAATCAATTACGTTTTACCACGCTTTTAACGAGAATACAAAATTAAGTACATATATTTGTATATGGCCGCAAAAGCGACATTGAATACTAAAAATGATCATTCGATTCTTTTATATATCCCGCCACGGTTGTCGTTGAGGATCAACTACGAATTGCAAAATTAAGGCCTGTATATTTGAAGCTAGCGAGAACTTATCGCGATATGACGATTATTTATACATATTAATGCATTCGTTTACGCAGCGATTAGTGCAGAGAGTGTCATTTTATCTTTGTTTAATACTTCGGTGAACAATAAGGATAAAGTAATATCCTCTGCTCTAATAAACGCTGCATAAACGAATGCACTCTATTTGTGAAGTTCAATTGCTTTTCAACGGCGATCACGATTCACGATGATAAGAGGTGATAATACATAGCTTCAATTGATTATCGATTGATTACTTACATTCACGCGCGCATCTATCTACACGCATACACACATATACACACGTACTCTGACTTCTTCAAAAAATGATATGGCTTCTACGAAAATGCGAGTTTCTTGTTCCCACTGATATCGTTTCGCTCATCTCAAAAAGAAGGATCGATTAAAAGCTCCGCACACCTACACTCGCTCGTCTTTCCAATTCTTTCTCCTAGATAATTCGTTTTAATATTAACATTATTATTTATCAAACCATCGTCTAGCACGCGTCTCTTACATGGCTGTTGGACGGACGGTTTGCCATTTCGAACGATAACTCAACCAACATGATTGTTGAGTGTTTTGCATCTCGCTTTTGCAACGGATCGCTTTTAAATTTTATCTAACCATACTACGTTAATTCTGCAAAAGATAATAAGATAACGTATTATAGGATAATCTTTTATGCGTCCGTTCGAATAGAACGCGAAATATGAACAAAGTATTATTGGTGGTAATCTCAGAAGAACATTTGCACTCGGAATGAACCAAGGTACCATTTCGCAATGTCACGATCCAATCGATCGAAAATACTGTCTTATATATTGCGACTTAACAAAGACGTTCAATAGACTCATTGCGGATGCGATGTGGTTCGAGGCCTCATCGTGACACAACCAGTGGAATATGCATCTTTGCACTCGTTATAATATACGATCTACATCTACCAACATTGCGCGCCTTATCAGTTTCCTACTATTTATATAAGATATGTATACATGAGTTATATATTAATAATGACATAATCTCTCCGACCGTAGCACAACGCGTATATAACATCGCGCACGCATTTGATTCGTAATCCCACACTTGGCAGCATATTCAGTTTGACATCGTCTTTTTGTCTCCCTCTCTGATAGTCCTTTACGGCACATTCTTTTCATATTTCTCTGATATAATTATCTTAATCGTGAAATTATTCTACTCGTATCACGTATTGAACACGCTTAACTTCGATATGTAACTGACACAGAAATAAAAACCTGTTTGTGCTCAACCATTGCTTAATATAAAATTCTTTCTTTTTTTCACTGATTATCTCCTCACACGCGACCTAACTAATTTCTAAATAATTATTCTTGCACTGTTTGCTTTCGCCTTCATTCGATTTAGATTGTCATTTCTTTGCTTTTATGTTTTTCTTTTCCACGGAAACTTGAAAAATTCTGGTGATTCAAGTACCTTTGGAAAACGAGATTCGTTTTTGTTGCTATTGATCATTGCTCCTAACCAGCAATCAAATCATCACATTCCTGATTCAGCTATTCCTTCGTCATCTGCAAAAGAGATTAAATTAGGAGAAATTCGAATTATATATAATTGCTGCTTGTCATATGCATTATCATCATGCTCGATGCAAGCTACATTATTATTTTTGTGAATGCAAACAAATTTATTCTATAAAATTATTGATTAAACTTAAATAATACTTTGATATAAATTTAAACTTAAAAAAAAACATTCAAATATTCTTACTAATTATATATAAATAATAAAATAGAAAAATATTGTGAAAAATTACAAGAAATAAATTCAGTATGTTGAGCAATATAAAATATTAGTATCGAGTGTTGATAAGGCGAAATTAAGTCAAATCTGTTATAAATCAATTTATTTATAATTTATCGATTATTTTAGTCATTGCAATTATTCCATTGAAATTTGTACGAAAAATTGTAGTAATTAAATGATATAAATATAGATGTTCTCATCGCTAACAGAATATTATTAGTGTTTAGTAAAACATATTGTTATTTTGTTCTCACATGCAACGTACACAATTAGTATACAAATTTGACATTTATAATAGTATCTGCATAGTATAGATTCATGCAGGGAAGAAGAAAAGCAACGATCGAAATTACCCTCGATGCAGGAATCGCTGTTCGAAGGTCACCTCTCCTTCTCATCCTCGGCAGGACTCTTAGTGCTTTCGACCGAACTTCGATTCTTGCCTGAATACAAAGGTCGCAAAAGATTGCAGAAAGGGAGGGTGTGAGTTACTAGGCGGAGGAAGTGATAACGTTTTACAAAAAGGGTTTTACACCATTGTTTACAATCACAGGGTAAAATAACATGTGCTTATAGCCATCACCACCACCTATACCATAAATAATCAATTAACTTTCTTTTGATATCATATTTCTTCTCATTTTGTAAAATATTCTGCTATATTTTCATTAATACTTTTTTATCAATAATAATATTCGCGGTATAATGTTTAACCTATTTTCGTGCAAAGGAAGAATTACAAATATTCCATTTAGAATCCCTTCCAATACATGCACTACTGATCGAATCTCTTCAATTTTTTAACAATTGATTATGTTTTGATTACCCATCGTGATGCATTCTCTAAGTTGTACCTCGTCATTGATTACCCAACTTGTCCCGCAATTAATCTCGTGAAAATAATAGAATTTCAAGACATACCTTCGAATCCCTGATTGTCATGAATCTCTCGTGGTGGTCCAGTAGTGTCTTGTCCTTCCAGAACGGCTAAAAGACATTGATGGATACAGATATATTGCTGCTCCGTCTGTACCATCCAGACCCGTTCTTTTCTCATCACCCAAACGATTCCGAAGATATCGACGTATTTCGATACGAGAATTTGTTGCAGTATTCTGTCTAAAGTGATGAAAGTACCACTACGACCTACGCCAGCGCTGCAATGAACGACTATAGGCCTCTGATCGGGCCTGACTCGTTCTCTAAACGCTCGCACGAACCTCGCTAAAGTTTGCGGTGGACTGGGAACGCCGAAATCCGGCCAAGTAGTAAAATGAAAATGTTGTATCACTCTCTTCACATCACCCTACGACATATTATTTTTTATCTCAATCAGGAGATTTTGAAAACTCAATCACTAAGAGATGCTCTGATAAATTATATACGCTTGAAAAGAGTTATTAGAAAAACAATCACTCACTCTACACAACATAAATTCTGTGATACTCCAATCTGGATAATGTGTCTCATTGAGTATCGTGACACAGATGTCTCCATAATAAACCGGTAAAGTATCCATCGGCCAATAATGATCGCATTTTTCTCTGCCTTTCTCGATACATCTCGTTAACATGACGATCGCCCTACTGTTACTTTCCCAAACCATTCGCCAAAAATCATCACGAGTCGAATGTAATGGTCCTTGAGTCACGATAAACTCTCGTGGTGAATTATGACCCTATTGCATCAAAAAAAGTATCATAGAAACCGGTTTTATTATCAAAATTAATTATTAATTATTATTAAATTGTTTCAACTGTTTAAATAATTTTAAATGAGATCAGTTTTACGTACCGGAACATAATTGGCATTAATGTAATCGGAGCCCTCCTCATCATCAACAGGTTGAAGTTTAAATCTACTATGATCGTATGGAAGAATATTTGTGAAGCGATTCTTCGGTCTATTACAAGGCAAATCCGCCGCAGTGCATGGTTGATCTCTTCCGACATGCTTTAATTCTTCAAACTCTTCCGAAAACCGGAAATCAGAATCCGCTGACATAGTGCGATAATGCTCGGCAAAATCTTCGACTTTGATGGGCCTGCTAAATGTAACAGTGAATATTATGTTGCTTAGTGTAAATATTACATTAAGTATAAATTTTGATTTTTAAATATTTTAAAGATAAAAATTATTCAATACAAATTATTTTTATAATTAGAAAAAAT
>NW_017259245.1:3172135-3186511 GCF_001594045.1 Atta colombica
AAATTAATTTAATGTTTGATCAGCATAATATTTAAAATTAAAAATGAAGAAAACACAAAAGAAATCATGTATACATTTTTTAATCGACTTTAAGTTAATCGATAACTGAAACTTATTAATACTTATTTCAGGCAAAAAATATATATTATAACCATAATGCAAATTTATTGTTATAATCTTAATTTAGTAAAATTGAGGTAAAGTATTGTAATTTCTTGGCACACCTAGTCTCAATGACGCTGTCTGGCAATGATAAATTATCGGTTGCCCTGGTTTCTGTTGTCTTGCGACCCTGACTTCTTCTCCTTCGCATAAACAGCCCGATACCCAATAGAAATAGCAGCAATGCTATGGCGACGGTGACACCGACTATGATGGCCGTGTTGTCCTTATCTGTACGACACGCATAGCGAATTTTGAGTGTTTCAATGAGTCAAACATCAAGAATAATCACGTTAAATATATTCATTCGTTAAAACGATATCACATTTATCACGCGTGCTGAAAACTTTGAACTTTGAACTTTCATTCCAAAATCTTACCTGCCAGCAGCAATCCTTGGGCAGACATGTACACGAAATAACGAGGCATGAATTTAGCGAGGCTTTCACTACATGCGCAGTGTGCCTCTATTTTACAAACCAATTATCGCATCGAATGCATCGTTATAACATATTATTATTTCTATAAACTTACGTATATTTAAATTTTTGTTACGTCATGAAGGAGAAAGACAAAGAAAGTGAGAATGAAAGAAACATCAGATGCGATAATGGCACGCGTTTTTCTCACATCTTAAGACTTTTTACGCGATCGCTCTCACCTGTTTGAATAGGGAAGCTGTAGCTGGTATCCGTAAATTTGTCTGGTGCTGTAAACGCACGTACTTTCACCCGATAAGTAGATCCTGATTTCAATGGTCCATTACAATATCCAATTTTGTTGTCGCAATTCTCGGAGCCGATCGTGAAGTCTTCCACAGATCCATTTTTGAAAGGATAATATGGCTCCATTACCTAGAAAGATTTTATTACGAGATATATATTTCTAAAATAATTGACAGTAATTTTTGATAATCACGTTGAAATAAAATGTAATATAATAATTAATTCATATAAATTCTCTTTGCTAACTAGATCAATTGTTATCCTAATTTATTTACTGTGAATTTTATTTTTATATATCCAAATATTTTACGATTAAGTTTTTCCAAAAATCAAAAAATATTTAAGTAAAACAACTACTTCTCTGTGATTACGAATTTATTGTATATATTAAAATAATTATATAATGAAATAATTATATATATTGCTTTTATAAACACCTGCATAAGCATCTTCTTTGTATTTGAAATGAAATTGTTTAAAATATCCATCATTGCATATTTTGATTTTGTTTGTAACTAAAATGTGATCAATTTCTTGTATTATATATTCTACAATGAATAATGTTTTGCTTTGCTACGCAGTAGCCTTTAATAAAACGTTAACATTAACATTGATAATATCATACGAAGAATCGATTATAAAACCGCAGTCGATTAGCATAATATCCGTTACAGCATAATATCCGAACAGTTAAAATATCATGTGAAGGTTGATACAGTCTGCTACACTTTTGTAAAAAATTTTTCAATTAATGAAAGAATAAATAAGAACACAAGGTCTTATAATAAAAAAAATTGAATTAAACTACATTAAAAATTTTATGAATTCAGAAAGTGCACCATTTTTTTTATTAAATTTTATTAGGTTCAGTTTACACGCACTACTTTTCTTTTCGCGGTCACAACAATGTAGAAAATTAAATACGATTTCGCGATTTAACTATTTCACATGTCTTTATCACGATGATTACATCTGCACCTTTCCAGTTTCAGATCACAACTAGATTATCCTTCGTTCCGCGAATAATACTCTAATGGCATCCGTGGACTATGATTACGGATCTGCGTCATAACGCATACATTTTACAACTGTCCATGATCTTGCAAGTCAATAAGTACAACGCAACGTCTATTGCATTGATTATATTAAACGATTTATTTTAGCGCCTTCTCTTGATATATTGAATACTCATTAAATTGAAAATGACATTAATTGTTGCAATAAAAATATTTTATTGCACATTTTTTGTCGATAAAATTTAATGCTGCATTATTTTAGAATATTCATTTTACATAACATATATTTTGCAATTGCTCAGACAATTAAATATCTTACGGATTTAAAGCATTAGGGACAGATTAAGCAATTTGAAATTTGATATGTCTGAATGTTTGAATCTTATGAAGAAATTATTTTGTCTCAATTAAATCTGCATTCTTCGTAATTATCTAGAAACTGAGCAATAAAGTTTACCTGATAAGGTGGCCAAATGCTGTAAGCCTGGACGTCCCTCCAACTGGGCATCTCCAATCCGGAAGCATTCTTGCTGTCATCTTCGGCAACAATGATGCTGTACGACGTGACCGCTCCATTCTGTTCGCTGAAGTAGTTTTTCCTAAATCTGATTTGAATTGTCGTGCTACTTTTACAGACCTCGGTCGGTACCACTTGCGTGGATGGCTTCGGCGGTGCTAATATCGGCATTTTCTGCTTCCAGACCGTCTCAGGACCAAAACCGATCTTTGTCTCCGCTTGAATCCGGAAGATATAAGTCTTGCCCGGTATGAGGGATTTAATAACACCACGGAACTCGATTGGCCTGAAGTCCTGCATCTGGGTATGGGTCGAGCCCTAAAAAATTGCAAGAAAACATTCGTATAATTTAATGCATTATATGACATATTTTTAAACGTTGCGATAAAGAATGTTGCGATACGTTCCGCGTATTTTTTTATGTTTTCAATACCATAACTTGTACGTAACTATAGTAGTACGTAAGCATATTTTAAATGGATCTTACTTCTAAACCATAAGTGATGCTAAATTTGGTAATGATGCCATTTTGCTCTTGGCTTGGCAGAGACCATACGAAGCTGATGTCGCTTGGTTGAATGTCGATAGGATGAAACTTCTCCACCTTTCCTGGATATGATTCGCTGGTGGTAAAGCTGGCGCTGAGTGGATTTGAGACTCTCAAGTAAGAGGATTCTGTACCCGAACGTACAACCAATGTGAATGTATAATTTCTATGCGGCTTCAGATCAAAAATAGTGATCACGTTGACCGAGGTTATATTTTGGATGTAGTTTCCTTCCGTATTTATATATTGTACTTCAAAAGTATTGTACTCTCCATGCGGGATGTCCCAGGTCAAAGTGATCCTCGTATCATTTACGTCGATCGCATGGATCGCAGTGATCGGTTCAGGATCTAGAAATTATATTTATCTCCGGGCTAGTAAAAAGAGATGATATGAACAAATGCCTGATTATTATATATAAATATTAAAAGATTTTTGTTTGCATAGATAATTATCTAACAATACATGATATAAATATAAATATAAATATTAAATAAATCTTGGGACTACTAAAATAAATAGAAATATTGCTGATATAAAAGATGAAATATTTAATTCCTTCACTGCGATCTGCTTATAGTTAATAATCGTATGTAACATAATTACAATGTTATTTCACAAAATATAATACGCAGGTGTAATATTTCCAAAAGGAAATCTAATGATACCACACTTCTAAGTGGATTATCTGCGAATTCGTACAGTCTTTAGGTATGTTATGTTAGACGGGAATAATAAATATCAAAATTTCACTCCTTTTTATTTTAAATAGTTTAAGTAAATGTTATTTATGTAAACTAATTAAAATTAGTATATAATCTTCGGGGTCTGCTTTAACTCCCATTGTATTATGTGGATACTCACAGAGTCGGTCTTGCCGGAGGAGAGGTCTGCTCTCCACATTATCGCTTACTGTCCAAACAGTCACATTATATAGCTTGCCAGGTGTTAATCCAACAAAAGAAACCTTGGTATCAATGTCATCCACCATACGCTCCTTCGTGGTGTTATGCTCATCGCTAATCCTGAATCGGTAGAGATCAAACCTCGAGGATTGAATTGGCGTCGGTGTATATCTTAAGGTCAATGATCCTGGTTGGTCTCGGTCGACTACTACGACGACCTCGGATTGGATCAGTGGCACTAAATTTCAAAGTTCGTTTTTGTTTGTCTAGTTACCGTCGATCTATTATAATTGTCCTTAACTGCCCGTTAGACTTCGAACGAAATCGCTAAGTCGATATAAAATTCTGACAGACAAATGATAATGAAAATATGATGTAATAGAAATATATAGCGAAAGCATATGAGCAAGTTTAATAACTGGCAGTTAAGATGTCACGTATATCCATTAGGCATGCTCATATGAAATATGTTAATGCATTGTTAAATAGCGGAAAATAATAAATACATTAATATAACTTCACTCATCACCGCTGATGAGTGAAATCGATGCACTCACTCGTTCTTGTAGTTAAATTAGTGATGTCGCTGACTAGATCATATGAGATCGTGTAGACGACGAAGAAATACTGTACTCCAGGCATCAGGTCGCTCACCAGGATCTTCTCGGTTTGCACAGTGTTTTCTTCGAAACTAATATCGGATACATCGTTAGTCTCACTAACGTTCTTCATCCTGGAGTCCTCTGGATTCTCTACTGGCCACCATCTTATAACGTAGGTTTCGATGCGACCCTCAGGTCGCGGCCATTCGAGAGTTACGTTGGTAGAGTCGATAATTGGAGTGATATTTAGAACTGGATTAGGCCCTTAAAAAATGGCAAGCAGATATATCTAAGCCTGAGTCTCAAGTGGTTGTTCACTATTTCAATCATATTAATTATTATCAGAAAGTTATGTAATAATTCATAGTGTACTTACTGACTGTGTGATTCACTTGCAATGGATACAAGCTTTCGACGCCATAACTGACGGTATTTACTTGTATAGTATATCTTTCACCAGGTGTCATATCCGCCACTTCTGCTTCCGTGTCACGAACACTGGGAAGTTTGACCCATCTGGGATCGTCTTCTGTACGATATCTGATGGAGTATTCGGTAAATATTGAGTCCGTCGGCGCTTCCCAGTGCACAACAACGGTATTGCTTGTGACTTTTTCGATACTGAGATTTTTCGGTGGATGAGGCACTAAAAAGTAATTCAACAAAGCGTTAATGAATTAAATAACTTTCACAGATAATGTTGAAGATGAAAGAGAATTATATTATTCCTAGGAAACGGATTAAATTTATTACTTACGAACGGCTTGCAAGTAATCGTGTGGTTCACTTCGAAGTCCATGACTAATGGCAAAGACTTTAACTTCATATGCTGCACCAGGATAAAGGTCTTCTAAGACAATATGCGATTCCGTAGTTAGAGTGGTTGCACTTTCTCCAGTGTCATTTCTGTTGTGGGTCACTTCGAATTTCTCTTGTTTTGAATTGACGTCGCTTTTCCAGGAAATATTTAAACCTTTTTCAATAGGCTTCAGATCTTCAATTACAGGACTAGCGGGACGTGTTGCTTGGTAAAGGACGGTTTCGTTTGACTCGATTTTATTGCTAATCGCTTGAACTATTATGGAATAATTTCTTCCGGGCAGCAGAGCTTCCAGCGTAACCTATCGATTTAATAATTATGTCAGAAAAATATAGGAAAAATGAAGGTTGTGCAAAATCTTTTTTGTTTTACAATTTACGCGCTTACCTTTGTTTTATCAGTCGTCAAAGTGTTACTATCGCCACCAATCGTTGTTTCTACTTCATGATACTGTAGCTTGTAACTATCTTGTGTACTGGAATTTTCTGGACTCCACGAAACTTCTACCATACCAGTTTTTTCATCGATCACCGCTCTGAGATCGTGAACAGGTAATGGTTCTAAGTATGAATGAACAACAATAATAATTATAAATAATTACAAGCTTGCTACCTTCAATAAGTACATTAAGAGGCGAGAAATAAACATACTTAAAGTGACATCTCCACTAGCCGGCCAGCTGGTGACTTTGCCAGAAACAGTTTTCACTACCACTTGATATGTTTTGCCAGGCTCCAAGTCTTTGAACTCCCATCTGTTCTCATCGTCTCGGTTTCGCGTGACTGGCGTAAGCCTCCGATTACTACCGAGCGATATTTGATACTTGTCGAACTCGGACGTTCCATTGGGAGGGTTCCAAAACATGCGAAAGGAAGTTGATGTTATAGAGGATTTGTCGAAGGTCACATTGAGGGGACGCAGCGGTACTGTACGATATTGGGCTGTAGTAGGCGCGGATGTTTCGTCTTCGGAAACCGTCTGCACGGAAATGTTATATGCTCTACCTGTAAGCAAAAATACAAACGATTTAGAGGAATAAAACACAATCGTTACTATTTTAAAAGAAGTAATGAATTTATATTTATTTTTACATTTTTAAGAACACATTTTTAAAATTCGAATAATTTTTTTTTAATTTTCTATTCGAATTTTTTTTCTATTGCAGTTGCATGTTTGTACAATCAACAAAATTAAATATATGTATGCAGAGAATGAAACGTGTTTAATACACACACAATTTAATTAAACTCAAGTATAAGTACTTTTATAATTATTTTTTTATTTATAAATTATAACTTTCTCATTACTGAAGGCGAATGTATTAGTTTCTTCTTTTATTTTTATTTAAAAAGAGGTCAATATGTCAAATAATAGTATATAATAATAGTATATATAATCGATTTCAGTGGGGATAAGTCTTAATAAAAAATTTTCTTTGATAAGCCTTATATTTTATTAAATAGAATTTAATTTTGTTTTGAATGTTAGAAAAATATTGATACATGGAATCTATCCGTCTTGCAACTCGTATATTGCTCTATTTACAGCAGATATACTTTCTCCGCGATTTTAGATAGCTCCGTTCACATGTGTAGAAAAAGAAAACGAAATCTATGTGCAATCTCTATCAATTATCAAAAGTAAACTACTAACTTAACTTCATTAAAAAATTAATTCTCAAAATTATCACTAAAAAAGAATGATTTTTTTCAAAATGAAACAAGAATAATAAAAATAATATTTGATCATGTAAGGATTTTTTTGCCAATATTATTCCATTAATCAATAATTTTTTGTTAAGTTGAAAAAAGCGTTTGCTTTTTCTGGAAAACTTAATTTTGTGAATTGTGTCATTTTTAAAGAAAGGACGTGATATATAAGATTTATTTATTTGCAATTTGAAAGAATATAATATATATTTCTAGAAATATATTTACGGAATAAAATTTGATTTATTTGGTATATTTAGATAGTTTTGTAATATATACGTGCAGTAAACTGACCTGGAACGAGTCCTTTGAAAGCTGCCTGTGCAGGACCAGGTGGTTCGCCTTCCTTCTCCACATAGAGAACAGATTCTATCGCATCAGATGGGTCTATGCTAATTTTGTAGTGTGTGTATATTCCGGCCGGATAAGGCGGTTGCCATAGCACCAGCAGCGTTGTCTCGTTTCTGAACCAGACGATGAACTTTCCCGGGATGTTTGGCTCTATAAATAATCCAACGTTAGTATCGATCGTTATGAAACATTTGTAATTCTCAAAATATTGATGTACTTGTCGTAAAATTTCTGCTGGTATAAGCGACACTTTCTTTAGCGTCCAACACGGTGAAGAGTTGAAGCGAATATGTGGCACCAGGCGTGAGATCACGTAGTGTGTAGGGCACCGAGTCGACGGGGATGACGGTGGTTTTGGGATTTCCGGTATCGCTGAAGCTCTGTGTCCGCAACCGGAAACCGGAATAATTCCCTTGAGCCGGAGGCGACCAATATACGATCGCGGTCTTTCCATTTCGTACCGATACCGTCAAATTTGATGGAGGATCGGGTGCTAGTGAATTAAATTATATTTATTAATTGATTCTCCAGAGAGACTCACTGCAAGTCAAACTGTTCGTTGTTTATTTATCTTTGTGTTTGTAATTATAATTGTTCAACTGTTTAATTTAAAAATTCATCGAAACTATACATTAAGATAAACTATATATATAAAGTAGTTTATCTTAATAGTTTTAATTTAAATAATAATAATTATGAAAGTATAAACAATTTATATTTTTTAAAAGGTGCACTATCAAAAATCGCGTTAATAGAATCAGATTATATACGTGTCGTAATTGACGCAGTCCACGTCAGCCAATCGTGTAGAGTGCTGTTGCTGTAGTACAGCCAGTATTCGTATCTCGTCCCAGGCAGACCGTCCCTGAACTTTATGACATCACCGATGTCAGTGGCGGCTATGGTGGTGTTCGGCGGTGGAGAGCCAACGGGTGGGCTGTAATCCAAACGGTACCAGGAACCACCCTGACTCAGATTGCCTGGTATCTCAATCGCGAGATCAGCCGAGTAGGTGACCTGAAGTGAAACACAGAAACCGCTATTAATTCACATGCTTGTATCATCATTTGCATAATTAATAACTCCTTGGCATTAACAATGTGTTTAGTAAATTAATGCAAGCTAATTATTATATAGACAGCATAAAATGTTTATTAAAAGAATACTAATTTTTTATTACTATTTACAAAAAATAGTTTTGTTGATTCTGCAAATTATTTCGTTTCAAAAAATTGATTTCTTATTCCGTCACCAAATCATAATAAAATACGTTTGTTAGAACTTTTATCAACAAATTAAATTTTCTTTTGTTGCGAGATAATGTTTCTATGAACAAACTTACAGCAGAATTTTTCTATTTTGTCAAGAAAATAAATTTCGTTGCAATATCAAATAATTGGTAGAAAAAAATTTAATTGCTTTCACATTGAATATAAACTAGCAATAACTGTTCTGTGACAACAAGTTTCCTTTCCTCCGTGTATATATAAATATATGTGTATGTGCGTGTGTGCGTGCGTGCGTGCGTGTGCGCGCGCGCGCGCGCGCGCGTGTGTGTGTGTGTTGTGTGTGTGTGGGTTATTAATATAATTTTTAATAGTACACATGCGTACATGTAAGTTAATTATATAGAGCAATATATAAAAAGCCTCGATTATGTTTGACTAGAATTAGATTATGCAGTATCCTTATGCAACAATCTGGTTCTATGAGAACATGCATATACATCTAACTGTTTCGGACTCATCTTGACGCTTGTATGTTTTTACTGGCCTCGGCACGCAGTATCGTAACCGTGAATCGTGGGTCATGCTCGTGTTAGTAAGGATCCGTTATAAATCAGCAGTGTATCTTGAATTTCAAGGCTTTGGCGTTCTTAAAGATAATAAAGAAACTGAAAGAGAAAGACTCATTTATAGTATCATCGATCCCTCATCTATTTTTATTTCCAATATAAAGATAATGCTTCCGATAGCAAGAAATTTGTACGCTCTTGCAAAGTAACGATTACTCGAGTCATCTGATTCTTGCGTGATATCGTGATTCCCACAGTGTGAAACGACTCTAAGTTTATGGATAGCTTTTAACGAGGCCCACGACCTCCGTTCAACGCTTCGCTTTCTCCATCGCGAAATATTGGCCATTAACTTGCGAATGCACGATCGTCCAGTCCCTCGTACCAAACATTTTTGTTCATTTTTTTTTAACTGTGTGTTTACACGTGCGTTTAATCACTAAATCGTTTCTCAGATAAAAAATTTTGAAACCCTTCAAACTGACATATTGACGTTCTTCAATAAAAAACAAGTTTTTTAATTAAATTTTAATTAAATTCATGACATATAATATTTGTACGAAACTTTTATAAATCAGAGAAAAATTAATTCGTTCGTATTGATGTCAGGAATGTCTCAGTTATATCGAAGTAATAGTTATGGGAAATCGTACAAACGGTATATTGATTTTAATACTCGCGGTTACTCATAGTTATGAATTCTTATGTACAGACAGACAGTATATGTTCACGATATGTACACTGGGAAGCAATGCGTTCCCAGACATGAGAAAGATTGCAAACCTATAACGCTGCCGCTGACACGTAATAGAGAGCTCTCTGCAGCTGATGTCCAATATACCAAGCCATTCAATACTCAATAGGAAAATTTATTTTATTTGTAAGAAAAAATACCGCTAATAAAAATTCTTAAGACAGCATTTCTTTTATTAAATATTGAATCCCACAAACTAAACGCAAATCAATCTGTAATATACATCAAATATAAAAAGCAATCAAATCTCCATTAAAATTGTCAAAGGATCAAATTAATATCTATTAATATCCAACCATTAATATCTATGATCAATCAGCATAACAAGAAAATTGTTTGAGAAAGGAAAATTATAAATTATTTAGTTTCTCAATAAGTCTTAATATAATTTTATATCTAATCTTATTAACACGTCAATAATTTATTTATACACAAAAATTCAAAAGCAACGTTGAGGTTATTGATGAATATTCAATATCCATTTGGATCTAAAGTGACGAAATCATTTTTTCTACGAAACCATTCGTGAGACAGTGAGGTGCGTATTGATCCCTACTCCATCTCCTTCTATCATATTGTCTCTTTTTCCTTCTCTTCGTTTCTCTCAATCGTATCTCTCAGGCGGCCTATCCCTCGTGCCTGACGACGTAACGTACGGACGACAAAAACTCCTAATTGTAGAAAGAAGGCACAAATAGCATGCTGACTTGTCAGAGATAATCAGAAAATACGTAGCTGAGGCACGCGAAAATTTCGTTTGCCTCATGCTTTGAAAGGTATAAATTCGTGGTTGAAGATATTTGCCGCGCGATGGTTAAACGCGGCGTGCTGAGAACGTGATAATTTACACTATGCATTTTACAAAAAACTTGAAAGAATTTAGTAAACAGAGATTTAATGATCTATCGTATAAAAAGTATGTTTGAATTTTTTAGCAAAAATATTTTTATTTTTTATATTTGCAAATAGAATTCTCGCGTTGGCATTCAAAAGATACTTAAAATTGATTTATTTCAATTTTTAAAAAATTTATATAATTAGTAAACAAGTATTAATTTTTAGTTTAATTTTTCTATATAATTAATTTTTCTATATAACAAATCTATATAATTTGAGAATAAAAACTAACTTGCAAGTGTAATTATATATTATGATTGAATTACATATGACACATTATATTGCAATGCAAAATATGCATGACTTTATTTCATCATAGATATCTGTTTGTTTCGAATTTTTTAAACAATGTTAGATTAACCACGTAGCTGTATTACGCACAGTTTTAACTGGGTAAATCGTGTTGAAATAAAAGACTGCATTTTAATATTCATCATGTATATCACAAAAATACGCAACATTTTTTCTGCACAGCCACGTCAAGTAGATTTTTATCTTCTCTATCACACATTTTATTGGAAAATTAGAGTTATGATATTTATATCATGTATGTCACTCTACAAAAATACCTCGCGATATTTCTTTCTGCATAACTACATTCAGTAATTTTTTATCTTTCCTACCATATTTTACTGGAAAGTTTCAGCTATAGTATTCGTGTCATGTATGTCACTCCAAAAATATCTCGGTATTTCTTTTTTATAGCCGCGTCCAATAAAGCAACTTTCATTTCTTTTTGCCATAATTGTATTTCGATGTACACTACAAGTATTGAAAATGTATAATATAAGTACGTAACGTAAACTACACATTTTTAGTACTGACGATACATATCAAGACACAATCTATATTTTATTAGAATGTTTGATTTAAGTAGCGTGATGGCTTATCGTTTCCAGTTGAGATTTTGAAAGTAGAAAGTAGCATCCAGCCACTTTCCGTGAAGTATAAACGGATCTCGCATGTTTGAAGGAAGTCTAGCGCGCACTTCACTTCCGGCTGACCATTGTCACGTGCCTAGCGTATTTCCGACCTTGCGAGTGGTTTTCGTTCACGTTCAATGTAGTACATGGAAGTAGGTGGAAGAGGTGGAAGTAACGTGTCTGTGGTATCCCATCAACGTTCGTGACACTTTGCAGCTGGTATATGTTGTCTGTCACTCTTTCTTATTCGCTTTGGTATCCTGTTATTAGAATATTAAACAGCTTTGCTCCCTTTTTTTTTAAACTGATATCGACCGAATTAATTCAATACTAAATGTATGGTAAGTTAAGATTAAGTTGCTTTCAAAAATCTTCTTATAAAACGATTTGATTTTTCTATGTTACATTGGGTTGTTCGGAAAATTCATGCCGATGTTGAAGGAAAATTGAAACGCAGAAAATTTTAGTATACATTTATTAAATTATATAGGTTAGTCGATACGAACTTTCCGAACAACCAAATATATAATGTTTGATCGAAAAAGAAGCTTTCTCTTCTTTATATTAAAATATTATTTCGAAAATAATGAAATGATTTTTTTTTTAACGAGTTATTTAGAAGATCATATTGATTTCAATAAAATAAGTATAGCAAGCATGATGAGTCATGATTACTTGTCATCCGGTGCATTATGCCGACATCGGAATTGACTGATTGTATCCTCTACCACATTCGTATCATTCGATGTAACGCATTACCTTTGTCGGTATCGTCATTTCTTCTTCTCTCGAAAAATTTCTGTTAGCAAAAATTATTTGCGAAGCTACTAAAACCAATATTACCTAACCAATGTAGTGAGAGGATAATAATATAGGAATAAGAGATTCTCAGGTCTATGCCCTCGACTTTGCTTTGTTTCTCGAGAATAAAGCGAGATAAATTTTTGTTGGAAATTCCATTTGTATAACTATTTTACGCATTAGCTACGAATTGCAGACTCATCAATATAGCACGACGGGAATCCGATATTTCCTTTGTTTGTCACAGACTAGGAAGGTATCAAACATACAATTGTGTTGAATGCATTCTGGTACACGAACGAACTCCGAATCCGTAAATAAGTGAGACTATGCTCGTGTATAGAATATATCAGAAATAAAAGAATGAATCTCGGAAAAAAATCCAAATTTAAATAACGCTGGGAACATAATAAAATAAACGTTCTGAAATTGTCTTTAACTAACTTAAGAATAAGGCCTTTTTATGAACTACAAAATTAAGCAGCATATCATTATTTTCGTACATAATATTTCGTACATAAAATCTTCTTATTTGTTACTTTTACAAAACTTATAAATATAAGAGACGTGTGCTATTATTCTGTTCTTCCATGTTCTCGTTACGATTGCACTTAGGAAAACATCCAATGTATCGTAAATCCAACAATCGTTTTATTTATAAAGAGAATAAAGAAAGGCACTTGTTTCGAATGTGTACTCGGGAGATTCTAAGTAGCTCGCGTGCTTCGCCATTTTTACCCCTTGCAAAACCTGTTGCACGACCTTGTTCGATTCGTATACGATGGCCTTCCCTTTCTTCCCTTTTAGTCACTATTTAGTATCCTTATGTTTATTTTTAAACAATAATGTATTTATCTTTTTAAAATCTGTTGGATGAAGTTCAATTGCTTTTGTTATTTGTTTCGCGATAATATTTATGTCACAAAAATGTGATGCGACAAGCTGCAAAAAGCTATTTATAACGTTCATTATTCGGAAAATATGATATAAATGGCGCAAGCCGCGTTACATGATAATTAATAGTGCATGATTAATTAAATGGAAGTACTTTAATTTGCTAATGGCCATACAACTAAATAATAACAGTGAGATAAATCAATGGTAATAATGACATGCATGTTATTCTTAGATAATCACTATGCTGACGTCACGCACATTTGGCGTGACAAATTCTCTACCGTTATCGATCATTTGTCAAAATGAATTTATACATTTCTATAAAGATATATACACACATACATCTTGAGAATTAAACAAAAGATTTAAAATTAAAACAATTTTTTTAATAAAAAAAAATTTGAAACATAACACTTTACAATTTGAAAAAAAATAATAATCGAGTTTGAGCCGATTTTCAACGTTTTATGATTCGGAAATAAATTAAATATCATAGAAAATTTGAACAAAAATATATGTTTATTATAAACAAAAATGATTTTTTATGTTTTGTTTTCTTACAATACATCGTTTATTTATTTTATTATTTCTTGAATTGTATAATTTACAAATTGAAGAAATTTGAATTATTTAAATGGTTCAACTGCTCAAAAAATTTCAAATGCTAATATATTCTGTCGACTGTGATACAGCATTTTAGAACGTATCACGGATATTCCATTGTACTCGCTTTGCCAATAAATTGTTCACGGATACGTATTGTACCTACGTTTACATTTGATCGACCACAAATCGACCCACATTCCCACGTATCGTCTATACGAATAAGCTCAGCGTTTCTTGCGCTAGCACGCAACGAATAAAGCTGTAAATTTACAATCAAACATTGTATTAACGCTTCGATCCGCTGTCTCTCTCTCTCTCTCTCTCTCTCTCTCTCTCTCTCTCTCTCTCT
>NW_017259245.1:3186611-3187295 GCF_001594045.1 Atta colombica
CACACACACACACACACACACACACACACACACAGAGAGAGAGAGAGAGAGAGAGAGAGAGAGAGAGAGAGAGAGAACTGATTATGTAACTTTTACAACATGTAACTCATCGCGTGATCATTCTGTTACATTGTCCGCGTCATTGACGAAGCGTGGCACTGAAGCGTCTAGTGGGACGCAGCAGGAAGAAAAAAATGATAATGACTGTAATGCAATTACGAGTAATTGGGAACGGAATAATCAACGATAATTTCCCATCGACGTGTTACGTCGAGGTCCGTTTACAAGCAAATCGGAAACGCGACGAGGCTGTTAAACAGAAATCCCGTCTTGATCATAATGCGCGGCGTTAAAATCTCTCGTTCGCCAATCATCACATTTTTACAACGTGAACGAGATAGCGAGAACGAATTGACAAGCCTAACATTTTTTTATTTTCATCGGAATTGCTTCATCTTTTTTGCGCATGCTATATAACCGCTGGATATTTTTGTGAACTACTACTAATTCTTAATGCTCGAAACTATTAGCCGGTGACCATACAATTGTAAGAACGTCGACGTGAAAAATTCTTATCAACCAGACGAGCGAAACATTCCAAGCAGCGATAACGCTGCTTATGTTTAACTATCGCTCGGTAATCCAATTTCAGTATACTTTTTTCTACTTATATATATATATATA
>NW_017259245.1:3187308-3198704 GCF_001594045.1 Atta colombica
TATATATATATATATATGACAACAGAAATGTAAAGTCTTATAAAACAATAAAAATATTAAACGTTCGAATATTCAATTAGTAGAATATTCAATTTTTGTTAATAATAAAAGGAAAGATGTAGTAGAAGATATACTTCTCCGGAAAATAACAGCGAAATAATATCGTTTAATGAGCAATGTGTCACGTATGTGTTGAAAACAAACGACGTATCTTAATGATAATGTGCCAATGATAATCGGCCAATTTTTTCTTCCAAAAAAACGATAAATGCGACGTGCCATATCGAGCGCAATATAATGCCTCGTTAACTGCTTGGCAGATCGCTTTGACATTTTTTTGCAGAGACAACTAAAAGATGAGATCGGTTATGAAAACGTTTCCGTGTTAAAAGAAACTAAAAGTATTTACTGTCGATCAGCTCTTCAATGTTTTATTAATTATCATTCATTTAATTAAATTTTTTTTCTACTTAGAACTTAATGAAAAGACGCACATTGATACATATATGTGGTACTATTTTTGACTTTGGAATTAATATTTACAATTGTTTGTCAGGAAGAAACTGCTAGACATATGTTCGTAATTATAGATTGAAAATACAACACAATGCAACAAGCTGGTATGCTGGTATATAATGGTATGCTAATTGTAACTCATCGCTATTACGTGAAATGTATTTTTCTTTGGTTTTATCGACAATAGAGATGTATAATAAATAAAGAAATAACTTATTACAATAGCTAACGAACACAGAAATGCTGTTTTTCTAAAAAATTATTAAGTTGACATAGAATTTTATTTTACTAAAAGAATTTTCGCGTATCTGCGAGTACTAATAATTTCCAAGAAAAACATCAACCACAACTGTCATAGAATAAAAAAATATTTACGCGAAGTGACAATTACATCTGTCAAAAAATTATTGTGATTCCTTGAATCCATTAATTATATAATGAAGGAATCGCATTTATCTGTAAATCAGCCTCTGGCGAAGATTCATCTCTTCGCTTAGTTATTCATAGCTGCGATCTTCTTGATTGTTGCTAGTAAAAAAAAAAATAGCATCGTAAATGTGTCTGGCAATAACATGACATTTGCATATATTCCATCTTCATTCTGTGATCCGATATTTTTCATAATAATCCAACTTACATCTGACAGTACACATTCAATACAACGTAGGATAAACCTAGATAAGATCCGCGTGCACTTAACCATCTCGCTTCCTGTTTACCAAATACCCGCCGCTTCTCGCTGGTAATTTGAGTCTTTGCGTGGCTACGAAGAATCATTGTGAAAAAGTATTTACCTCCTCGTAAGGTGATTGATGATTGCGTAATCCGAGATACAAACGTTGTAGGTGCTCGCCAGATTGCTCGCCAGGCTTGGATGCCTCTACCTACGTATCGAAAGTTCTAGAGAGTGCAACATCTCACACAATAATAATATCCTATTGCATTTATTTGCGCTAACATGATTAAGGCGATTTACGAAACAAAAGAGTATAGTATGTGCGCTTCTTTTCCAAGAATTTGTTGAATAATTCGAAATTGCATTACTAATTGCAAAACTAACAATTTTATTGAGATATTTTTTTTATTATAAAGTGCACAGTTCTACATTACAAAATATAATATAGATACATATCTATTCTGTTCCAGAATAATTAATTGTAATAATTAACAATGTAAGATAAGAAGCATAAATGTTTCAATAAAATCGAATATATAATAAAAATATTTAAAAGACATTATAAAAATGCGTTCTGAAAATTTTTGAAAAATATTTTGAATATTTTCAAATTTTTTGATATAATACGTTATATTGCGACACAAACATTGCGCATACAATGGTGTCAATTGTGTGATAGTACTTCAATGCGTTCAATCGAGAAAGGAATTTTACATTTTGCTGTAACTTGACCGTTGCAACTCATTTGAACATAAAACCCGTGCTTATTTCTTAGTTATTCGTGACGCATTTATGTGCTTCGCAACTTTTGATTTTGCGTAATTAAGGCTTGCATCATCATTCGTACGATTATACTACTCTTGGGACGAATGAGCACAAAAGTTTGGCGTTTAACTTTTCAGTGGAAATGCAACGAATCATTGTAAAACTGCATATTCACATGAAATGAACGATAATTAATTCATTTTTAATGAACCCATTTGTTATATAAAGTAATTTAACATCTTTTAATAGACAGAAAGAATTATTATTGATTGAAAATATTAAATAATTTAAAATGAAATAATATCTAGCATTTTTTAAATATTATAAATATTATAAATGAAAATTTGTGACGATTTGGACAACTGTTTAGAAATAATTATTGCCGATCTTTCAGAGAATTATAGTTTTAAATTTAAATTAAAAATAATTAAATCTGAGAGTTTGATGAGAGTATGATAAATGAACATTTTTCAGACGCGATATCGCGATTTCCATTTTTACATCCGGATATTCATTTTGAATAAATTTGTTTATAAAGATCGAATTGCAGTTTTTAATTCGAGAAACTCATAAAAAATTAACTCCTTTATATTTTGATAAAGATAGATTTTTGAATTTAATAACAATAAAAATTATTCATAATGTATATTATTACGAAAATAAATCAATAATGCACGAAGAAAAGAAATTACTGTGTTTTACGATGCGTAATTAATTTTAATGACCAACGGATTTACCTTTAATATTCTGCAGAGTGTATTAACATTCTATAGAGACCATATGTGGCCATTATGTTACTATAATATTCCATGGATTATTTATTAATCACACTTTTAAATACAGTAATTTAATTTTATCTATGTACCTTACTAGATGTTTTAACTATAACTATAATTAAGAAACTGTGTGTTTAGAAACAACAGAGAAACATAACAATGTTTGTATGTTGACATAAAACTATTTTAATTACTTTAACACAGCAATTAAACGAACTTAATCATACAAACTTCTTATGTATGCAAATAAATTTCTGCAATTCGTTTTTTTACGTTCTTATGATATTTCTGTCAGGAATCAGATGTTTTATGATACAATAGCATTAATTATCGCATAAACATATTTACATGCTAAAAAGGAATTTTATTATTGCAGCAAAAAATCGTTGTTACTGCATATTCGACGTGAAAGCGGCCAAAGATCGTTAACAGTTCTAATTATTCGATTACAGCAGAATTATATTTTGTTGGTAAAAAAAGAAAGAAAAATTTTGGGCCAAGAAAGATTAGATTCGTAGAAACTTAAATAAAATTAAGTAAAATTATTTGTTACAGTTAAATTAAAATAAAAATTATTTTTATTAAATGTATTTTTTTATAATATAACAAAGTGACTGATTTATAAATAAAATAGAAATCAAGATATTATAGTAAATTGAAATAATTTCACAAATTTAGCAAAACTATCTTCTGTGAATATATGTATTCTCCTTACTGTTCACAATAATTAACAGAACTAATTGTAGCAATATGAAATATGCTATGCCAGCTTTCTTTTACCATGTAATCAATATAAAGTTTGCTCACATTTCTAGAGTTGCTTATCGATATAATTATGCAACTCTCACTTTCCTGTACATTGTAAAAATTCAATGCAAATATAACCAATAAGAGATCTATAAGAAAACTAACTGCTTATCTCATTGTTTGTCTTTACAATAAAATAAATTTGAATATTTCTTGTGTAAATCGCAAATCTACACATTGGCGCGTGTATAGGATAAGTCAGAATAGAATAAAGCAGGATGTAAGATATCCCACTTTAATTAAGATGTAATCTTAAAAAAAAAAAAGCTGCAGCTGCACGAAGATTCCACTGCAATTCTTAAACACGAAAGCGATGTCCACAATGACATCAAACGTATATGATTTTATTAAAAGCGCGATGTCTTTATCTAAATGTATTCAGATGGAACAATGAGAAAGAATAAGAAGAGAAAGTGGGTGGGGAAGGAGGGAGGGGAGAGGGGGTAAAATTGCAAGTATGTTCACGCAGATGCGACCAGAAGGCAGAAGGATGAGTCGGGATGTACCAAAAAAACCAGCAAGCTGTTTTCTTTCTTTTATGTCCACCGACGTCAGGGAACCACGCATATAGTGCACCATCATCCGTATTTTTATTCCTTATTCCGAGTCTTTTATTACACGATGTGCGAAAAAACGAATAAACAAGCGGATTAAGTGTGAGTAATGAAATCATGGATTTTTATTTACAAATAAATGGAAAAAAAACGAGCATAAAGGAATTAAGCGTAGAATTAATAAATTACTATAGAAAGTTTAATATTAACGTAATAAACAATGATGTTTCAGAGAAGCTTCGAAACGATCATCGTTGTATAGATTATCAATAAATTGATAATTTATGCATCGGCGATGGCAGAAATATAACAAACTATGTAATTACATAAATAATTATCTGTAAAAGAGGAAACGCCGTGTGGAAAATTCGAAATATGACATGTGGAATTAAGCGGCAAATTTATATTAATAAATCCACGTTTACAAATTATTTCTACATTAACGTACGTAATTTTATGACAGTATAAAATCTACTATTTAATAATATCTTTTAAGAAAATTAATGTAACAGTTACAATCCAATAAAGAATACATTTAGTAGATTGAAAATATCAGAATATCCACTTACGTGCATAAATGATTATTAAGAATTAAAATCAGAAAGTTATCAAAGTATCGAAAGAAATTTTCTTTTATTATTGATTTTGAAACTTAATATTATGATAATATGACGAATGTATAAGTAAAACTTATATTTTTCATTTTTCAAAATTTACAATAAAGATGAAAAAATCATAAATTCTGCAGAGTAGAATAAGTTGTTTAAATCTTTTATTTTCAATTTGAAATATGTAAATGTTAAATATATTTATTTTCTGATTACACACTTTTATCTAATTAGATTGAATTGAAAGCTTTCAGCTTTTAACTCAATTACAAAGAAAGTTGGAGAAAGTGAGTTCTGCTTGCCTCCTATAACAATTTAGTTCCAATTTGTTATTTATATTATCTAATATTTTTATACTATTGTATATAATCTAAATATAATTAATATATATATTATATACAACCGCATATTTCAATAATTTTTTGTCTTTATTTGTGTAATTTTCAATTTCGATTTTTACAAGCCATTCATGACAGCTAGACGCGATCGAAAATGTCAGATATGATTCAGACGAATGAACGATGATTTATTTCTCCCGTCTGTTCTATTTTCATCACGTGCAGCCATATCTTCCCAGGCTAGTCCAGGATATAGTCGCACATCCGGATGAACCGAAGTCGGTTTGACACTCAGCAGAGCACCACGTGCAGCTTGTCCTTGCCTTTGCAAGTCGCCGTTTCCGGTAAGTCGCAACCATGACGGAATAAAGAAAATAAGTTTATTATCTTCGATCTATTTCGAGTATATTAAAATGTATATTAAAATGAGTTATTAAAATGTTTTAAATCTCAATATATTAAATTATTATTTTTAATATTTTTCGGATATTCATTCATTCATACAATCAATATCTATTTTTATCTTTTTTTTTAAATAATAATTACAAATTAGATTTGATTGCAATAATAATTGCAATAAGTGTTGTGTTATTTAATTACATTGTCTTAGTTGTTTATTCGATATTTCAATAACCTACTATATTAATTATTAAACGATTTTATTATCAATGCAAGCATTTCAAATAATGTTGCTTTATTTCCAAATAATTGCATATAAATGTATATAATCGAAATATGCATATGAGTTCCGTTTTCTCTTCAGTTTTTAAAAAGCACGCACGTTCCTTGTAATATTTAAACGAGGCAATACTTCAATCGTTTCACAGTAAAAAATATCCGATAATTGCATATTCATTCAAAATTCGAAGTAAAACTCGGATAAAACTGGCTCCATCATATGAGCCGACGAGAACTTCAATCGTAGGGAAACTACCGGAGACGATTTTTGTTCGCGACAGACTAACTAACGATGTGCTCGCGTGTCAACATAACTTATTGCATATGTAGCGTAACGTCCGACTTAAAAATGACGACGCCGGCTATTTGCGAGGCATTCTACGAACAGAGTCTCCGCGGTAAGAGTTTAATATAGCGCGGTCATGAGCCTCGAATTCTGGGCCAATAATGTCATGGTTTCCCACCCACTCCCCTCTTTTGAAAACACACGAAAAAGGAAAAAATTAAATCAAATCATATCACATGAGTCAAATCATTGTCTTATGATCTTTTCATTTTTATTGTAAATCTTGAAACAAGAAATATAATTATAATTAATTTTATGTTACTTTAAATGATAATACAATACTTGTTGATAAATTCCTGAGAACTCAACTTTTTAACAATAAATGTGATGTTTATTGACTTTTATCATTTTTCCCATGTTTCCAATGTTTTCTCAAGAGCATAAACAATGTATCACTCGACTTCATTTAAATAGCCTTTTAATATAATATATAATTTGTATTTCTATTTTTCGTTTTGTTTGAAAAACAGTTAAAACTTAATATCTTCTTTTATTTGTCCATTTATTTCTATGCAAAAGGATTTGTTGATTGAAAAATGTTACATAGACATAACGGAAATTCATTGTAATTCTATCCAATAGTTTAGAAAATTTTAAGTTTCTGTCTCTCTCTCTCTCTCTCTCTCTCTCTCTCTCTCTCTCTCTCTTTCTCTCTTCAGCAGAAGAGAATGTAAATTTTGCGAACGATGAATGAACGAGCATCCGGTATACTAATCATGTTGTAAAAATAATATGGAACACTAGAGAGTAAGCGAATTTATGAACAGAAAGCTGAGCACGTGCGGAACCGAAAATGGCATTAAAACCTACTGTAAATTTTATTCAATTTTGTTGTATGTATTCTAACTGTGCATTTTACGTAATTTTATATATATTATATAAATTAAATGGCTAATTAAAGTCATGACTGAAAATATTTTTAATTAATTAATATTTTACTACAAAAAATATATTAAAAATTTTTCAAAATTATCCAAAACCTAGTCGATTTCTTCTATGCCTATGAAATTGAGCGCATTTTAAATTCTGCTGACAATTTAGTTTATTATTAATTTAATAATTCTTCTAACTTACAGTTATTATATTTACGAAATCTAGATTTTATAAATCTAGTAATTAATTGTAAATTGAACAAGTGTTTAAAATGGCAAATATTTCTTTCGCAAAATGCATATATAAAAGATATATAGACACATATGACAAGCATTGATATCATATATATATATATATATAAAATCAATGCTTTTCATATGTGTGTATATATATATATCTTTTATATATTACATCATATTTTTTTCATGGGTACTTATCACTTTGTGTGACTCACTCTGTGATTAAATAGAACAACACTATTTGATATTACATTAATGATTGGTGTATACATATATTTCTCGATGTATAACTGGAGAAGCAGATAAAAATTTTATATTTCTCATTCTTCAGTCTATTGGAAATGATTTATATCAATTAATTTTATAATTTGAATATCTATACTATTTTCCAGTGATGATATTGAGATCAACTTTATACTTTATATTATATTAAGATTAATGATAAGTGATGATCAATTTTGATTTTTTCGTAGAGGATGTTCCAATAAAATTGATGGTAATAGAATTGATGATAATAGAATCGATTTTACTTGTAGAACAGTATCATATAACAGTAAATGGGCGTTGGCTTTCTTTTGAACATAGAACATTTTACTTTGTCCATTACAAGCTTCATTAGATATAACGCGACGTACTTTCGCCAATCGAACTTTCTTTTAGTCAATAAATCCCTCTTCTTCTCCGCACTGAATTATATATATAATCTCTATAATCTTAGAATACACAATCTGTGCATCATTTTCTAAAATTTTATAAATGTAATATAATATAATATAATACCATTTAAACTAATTAAAATTTTAATTATTTAATTTATCATTTTCCAAAATATTATTATAAATCTTTAAAATATATAAGAAATTATAAAAATTAAAATCTTTCTTTACACAGGCAAATTGTGTTGTGATTATCACGTGAACGCATTATCTTGCATTGTTTCGCAAAATGATATTCTCGTAACTCATGTCGCTACGTCCGATTGTTGTATAGCGAAATCACTAGTTCCCGGAGAAGAAAAAACTCGTTTACGTAATTCCAGCACTCCGTAGTGCGTTAAATATTTAAATTACCCGGAAAGGTAGATTTCCTCTTCTCCTCTCTCGCCGGGAGGGAATAAAATCTCGTAATCCGTGGTTTAACCATCAGCAAACGATCCCGACGACTAATCATTTCGATTATCTACAGCAGACATTTAAGCCTTTTTAATCTGCTACTACTGGTATCCGATTGAATATGTTTGCTTGCGCAAAAACGGATAAAATATTGAAATTCATTCATTCGAGTTGAAGACATTAATTCAATACTGAAGAGAAAATTAATTATTACATCTGAGAAATTCTTATTAAAAAATGCAGTGGATATAGATATATTCTAATGACATTAACACAATTAGATTTGTCGTATTGATGGATACAGAAGTCAATAGACATCAACATTCGAAGCAATGTGTTCGCAGTTGAGAAAGCCAGGCGGAGTTTCGCAATGTCAAGATACGATTCGATCGAGCAAAGAAGACTGGATGTCGGTCGCGTTCCCCTTCACCAATCGGTTGACCAGAACTCAAACTCTGATTTCAGTTTGTCGCAAGGATACGTAATCTCTATTGATATTAATATTTTTTACTTATTTTCGGTACATTGTAATTTTTGTAATTTTTTCTTTTGATAGAAACAGCGAATAAATGACTCTTACGATTTGATGCAGATTTATTTCTTAGTAAAATAGAATTATTATTCGTTATTTGTGTCAAACTAAAATATTACGAAGTCCTTTAAAAGTGAACTTTTAAATTTGTGCTTATATACAATAAAATTATTTATTCAGCACATTGAGCCTAATTAATACATCGACTTAATAAATTTAGATTTGCAAGTTTATGCAATACGATTCAATACGTCACCGCTTTTAGATTGCCTCAAGTACGCGCGTTTCAATGTAAAAGGACATTCTCCAGAGTGAAATGTCCTAGATCGAGAGCATTACTTAGCCGTTCTATATGCTTTAGAGATAGATAAGAATAGAAGTTAAGTAAAATAATGCAAGGTCGACACATTTCTCCATCGCTTTTATAATAGAACAAAAAAGAATCAAGGCTAAAGATATTCAAAATTAATTAGTGGCATAGATTCCATAAATTATGGAAAGTGATAGTGATTTTAGAATATTCTCTGATAAATTATAAAAAACAAAGCTAAACTACAATTGTTAAATATTAACTTTCGATTAATTTTAAATTTATAACCTTTTTATTATTTGTAGGAAAATAAAATAATGAAAAATATGAATTACAGATGAATAATAATACACCTTTCAGGAGCAGAAAAGAATTAACATTACTTTTTTTTTAAACTAGCGTGTATCTGCATATTTTCAAAATTATCACAAACATGTACGCATGTTACTAGTGCGCGTCCTTCGCGTTAATACCCACATTTCTAGCATAAAACAGTACTCTATCAACATGTCCCAGATCCATGTGGTTATCGGCACTCACCTCAGCTAAAAGAATCAGTAGCAGCAGAAAGATGCTGCTGAATTTGGATACCGGTTCTGGACAGAAGACTATACAGCCCATCATCCTGGATAAATACAAAATCCACCAATGGCGAAACTTCCTTAGTCTTCGAGCAATCTCCTTTTGTCCACCTCTTACCCAGATACTCACTGACACCTCACGGAATGACCCCCACAAAGACACCTTCGGCGTCCAGTTAAATAATGAGGAATGCGCGAGGAATGTGCGTGTCACATCGATCGATTGACAGCACTGGGACTTATTTCTTCGAGTCGCTGTGTGCCGTGCGTGTGGTATCACAAGAAATCGAGTGTCCCACTCCGGGCTCCTCGCAGTAACAACACCTGTTCGGTTGTTTGACAGCTATGCCGGTATCGGAGATAGTGACGGCGACGATGGCGGAGAAGCCAAGAGATCGCGGTGGTAGAAACGTTGGCTGCCATATCAATCGGCGAACCGCGTGTCGCCGAGTCTTCTGCTTGACTGAAGCTATGTATTATCGCAGGTCCAATACACCAGGAAACGATGACTCGATTAATACACAGCCCTCACACCTCGCTGCTCTTAGCTCTCAGGCTCCCCCACTTCGGTCTGGCACATCCGCTGTGTCAGGTGCATCAGAGTCATGTAAATTTTTCCAGAATAAATAGAATTTAATAAATTGTTTTCTTGTATTATAGCGTTCGTTTTCCATTAAATTCCGTTTCGACAGATCGCATAGTCTTCGTGTCAGATTGAAGGAATTTGATTTTGTGTGTTAAGCATATTCAATTTTATTTCTTTTTATTTAATGTATTTAGAAATGGAATGCTTCTTGCATTAATTTTGTTTTGTATTGCACAACGTTTTCTTTATATGAAATTACTTTGGAAAATGAGAGTTTAATTGATATAGACATCTAATACAATTTTTATTTAATATACTTTTATTACAACTGCTTTTTACATTTTGATGTCTATCTAACGTTGAAAATGTCAATGATCGATACATATGTAGATGACTATGCTACTAAAGAAAGTATAATAGACGTATTTCTACTTTATCTCTCACTCATATTGTGTTTTTTTGTTCCGCTTTTCTTCATATTCTTAAATAGAATACCAGTTCTTTCGCTCATCAGGCATCTTTGTTTCCTTCGATGTTATTTTTGAAGTATATGACATAAAGAAATCATATAATACACTAATGTAGCAATGAATTGAAGAGTATTATAAAATTACTTCACTTTCCTCAAAGAAGCCATATTGTGCTATATTTTTACTTCTATCTTATAGTATTCTCTTTTAAGTATATTTGTCTTATCGCATTTATCTATTCGTCGAACAAAAAATATGTTATCACTTTCGACTGGATCAGTTTTCGACTGGATTAGTTTTCTCCCTTCGTTACTCTGCGATTTGAGTACTCCAAAGTGTGGAACGGAATAACGAACTAGGGGTGGCACCCTTCGGCGCGGTCAACGTGACAACAATGAGGTAACGAAGCAAGCTTCACAAAACATTGAAAATAGCCGAGAGATTGCTCGGTGATCGGAAACGTGATTTTGTCCAGAAAATGGTCTGTTCGATCGATTTTCTCTTGCATTTATCACTACAATATCTTGTTTCAATGTTATGACAGCTAATTGTGTCGTTCAACGATGAAATCGTTATTTTATAAAATTAAAGAAATAATTCCAATTTTTTTTAAATATCACGTTTGTATA
>NW_017259245.1:3198804-3205085 GCF_001594045.1 Atta colombica
TGTCCTCGCTTCATCCGATGTCGCTGATGAAATACAAGTTCAATGATGGAACACGATACGGAAACTTTATATAAAATATGGCTGGATTATGAATAGATTAAACCGTTCTGCTGTTTCATGCGTCCAAAGACTTACCGAGATTTCCATTTATTACTCTATCGCAGTTCACGTGCAAGATATCGCGCGTGAGAAGAACCACCGCGCGCGAAACGTCACAGGTAGCAATACGAAGCTATCCCTGAATCATCCATTAGGATGAAAAGAGAAACAAAAGATTCCGAGTAAAAAATACAAACGCTTGTCTTGGTTAACAAAGAAGCACACACCTGAGTATTACTCTAAGGCCATTGTCTTTGCCGCTCCCTTAGACCTTCATTAAATCACCGGAGAAGAAGTTACATACGCATCATCATAAAAGAGACGAAATCTGGATTTCAAAATAAACACCATAAAACAACACCAACTTTCTATTTAAAAGCACACGAGAGTCTTCCTTATTCGAGATCACCGCCCCAGGATGTCAATAAAAATCAGGCCACTGACCGCGCTCCTTCATCCGTTCCAATCACGATTCTTCAAAAAGAATAACATCCCTTAAATGCGCGATTTCGTTCATTTGCGGAGTCGTTAATCCAGCGGAATGTCTGTCTGCTGTCTCTGTCATCTTATGATCCCAATGCCCGGGGAATGTCCTAGGAGATCCGCCAACGCGCCGATTGTCGTGTCAATGTGTCGTGCTCCGAAAACGGACGGAGGCGCGACAGCGAGGAAAGGCCGAGAAATGGGCAGCAAACGAAGCGTTCAACGTGTTCTCGTACGGCTGTAGGTGCGCACGGTCGACTGGCGCGCTTTCATGACGCCTCACCCGGTGCGGGCCGACCACCAGGGCCAACGGGACCTCGGTTGCTCTCTCAACACTCCACTCGTGGCTACGATCGAGGCAGCGCCAGGCTAAGCCGCTCTTCGGCTTCGCCTCTCACCGCCGCCACCCCACCGGGCAACCTGGCTGTCTTTCCATTCCTATTCTGGCTCTCTCTTCTATCCTTATCTGTCTCCCTTGCTCTTCCGACCTGGCCTGCTCCGGCTGGTTATCCAACGCAGCCGCCATCACTACTGCATCCGCTGCCTCGACTCCCACCAAGTGAGTTTGCTTTTCCCTTCTGGCTCTCTCTCTCTCTCTCTCTCTCTCTCTCTCACACACACACACACTCTCTCTCTCTCTCTCTCTCTCTCTCTCTCTCTCACTTGCTCTTATTGTATACATTGTGGAAATGTACTTGGTATATGTTGCATACGAACAAGAATGATTCGATTGTGTGCGAAGAAGCCCAGTAGCGTAGCTAAAAGATGAGAATGCAAGTTGCGAGTGAAATAATAAATAAAACTCGTAAATATATTTGTTTTTCCTATTTTCGTATAGTGCAATTCTGATACAAATAATTAATAGTGTCTACTGCATCTAATTTCATCTTCTGCAGCTGAAGTAATCTATTGGTAGTTGTTCGTTTTTTTTTTCGATTGTTGCTAAAAATAATATCTGTAATAAGTAAATATGTGAAGGATATAGAATAGTGAGAGCATTAAAATAGATATACTATATAGGCTAATATTTCCTTTTAAAAAAGAGAAATATCTTTTAAAAGGGCGGAAAGAAAAATATATATATATTTTCTCAAAGAAGAAAATATATGAGAAGGATATATGTCATTCAATGTTGCTATCTCGCTAATAACTATAAAATTATTTTAATCACATTCATGTTTGTTAATTCATTTTACTCTTTTTCATTTTTTAGCCATCTATTATATATTTTCTTAATCCTTAATATCTTTTCTACCATTGGTATCTCAGTTACCAAAATCTTGAATTATAGCATTTAAAATCAGTAAGAAAATATATATTAAAAAATATTTTCATTTAAAATAAAATTAAGAATTTAGCTCTTATAATTCTTACAAGTTTTCTTCGTATACTTTAATCTAAACATTAAATTATTCTTTATAATTAGAATAAACTAGAATTATCATAACTGATATGTTTAAAAAAATTACATTACAGAAAGACATAATTTTATATATTTGAGAAGTTTATTTATTAAAATATATTTGTTTGATAGATATGGTAAATATTCGGCACTCGCTTCCATTTTTGAATCACAAAACGCATTGCACGTGTCAATGTCAACCGATAGATAAGAAGGCTCCCTAGACTATGTCAATTCCACGCGATGGCATTTAAATGCAATGCTACTGCAGATCTGGAAAATCCCGAATGACACCTGCGATTTCACAGTCATGTTGACATCACGCGTCTTCTTTTGTATCTTCTTTTTTTCCGGGTAACATCATTCCCTGCTCTTCCCTGACACACCTGAAGTAAGGTGAAACTAACACATTCGTATGCTTGTTGCACACGTGTAAAATAAGGATTACATATACATCCCATGTTTCTTCCTCTCAACCGTCACCTCTTGCTACAGCCTCCACACTATACTTCGCCGTTCCCCCAGCCTTTGCCCTCCACAGCATTGTTCCTGAACAGACAGTTGCCACCTGATACATGCACGTGCGCATGCACACATATGTACAGATGTATGTACGTACGTATATATGAATATCTATCGGTATACTATCTTTCATAATGTTGGTGCTCTCTCACCTATGCAGATATCTTTGTGAATCGAAGTCAGAGACATGAATGTAATTACCCTGCTATAGATAAGAATAAGTATTAGAAATTACGTATATTTAGTATTTATTTTTTGAAAAGCCAACAAAGATGGAAAAATCAATAACATGACGACTTAAATATTTCATCTATCCTCGAATTTTTATTTTCTCTGTAACGAAACATGAATATTACGTTTAATAAATAAAACGTTTCAAAAAAAATTTTCTATGTTATTTTTTTAAAAACAATTTAATATATTGTTTAACTAGATCAATAACAAAATACTAAATCCATCATGTCATTTAATCGCAGCGTGTAAAAAATGTGTTCTAGTTTATGTCATCGGAATCACGTTACTTTCACTATCCCTGATATACCTTCTGATACAAAAAAGTGATGAATGGAAATAAATTTAAAGAAAAAGATATAAGCAATAAATAGATAGCTTTTTTCCTGTAAATTGTAAAAAAGATGTATAAGATGAATTTAAAAAGAAAATTTTATTAATTTATTAATTTTATTTGTTGTAAATATAATTACGTAAATCATATACATATGTTAGAATAAGTATAACAACGTCGTTTACATTTTTTCAAAAACTAAAGATTATTTTTTAAATGTAGATAAAATCTATATCATCAATGAAGAAATATAATATACACTGTAAGAATCTATTTTACATTCTATTACAATTTTGATGAATAAAATAATTATATTAGCGACATCTATTATCATATCAGCGAATAACATCATTTATTTCTACTATAATAATTGTTGATTGAAAAGATGAAAAAATATCTACGATTTTATTTTAAAAAAATATCTACGAAAAAATATCTACGATTTTATAATCAAGATTTTTTTTTATAAATTTTCATTAATAAGATTTTTATTAATAAAATAGAATATCTACTGATAAATTTTTGTTTTTAACATTTATCTTTAACATTCTTCTTTAACAACCAACGGTAAGAGACGTTCGAATTTATGATCCAAAATAAACGCGACGATCAATAAAGCGATTTCGTCATTTTTGTCAATGACAATTAGCTATGTATATTCAACTACCCACAACTTCAAATAAATATGTATACTTGCGACAGTATGGCGAAGATAAACTGACGTCAGCAACAGATTGAGGTATCTTTTGTCATCTTTCATCTCTTCTCGGCATGACGTCCTTGTTAGTAGTTGATCCGCAAGTCTTTTAAGAATAAGTAGCTATTTTTCATCAACAACTTACCAATTATAAGAAAAATAATCAATGCACAATTAATTCTTTTTTCATATCTTTTTTATTTTAAACGCACAACTAAAAAATCAGAAAAAATAATCGTATAAATATAATATTGTAGTTAAATATAAATAAATTATATTATTGTGTAATGTTATCAATAATAATTACTGAAATAATTTTTGTATTTTAAGATTAAGGATCATAAATTTCTTTATATCTTATTAATATTTTATAAATAAAAGTATAACAACAAATAAAAATAATAAATATTTAAAATAAATTTTTTATTTGATTATTTCTAGTGATATAGATTAGTTTAATTTAAATGTAGTATAAAGCTGTAAATATATTGCATTAATTTATATTTATAATATTTGCAAAATATTTTTTAAAAGTGTATATTATAACGCTTTTTAAGCTTTCACGGGTATTATTTTCTATATTTTATTTTTATATTGGTGGAAGTGATAATGGATCAATTTATATTTATCTACTTTTATAACTTGATATGTATCGTCATAATAATGCCTTTTTTTAACTCATTATCATAAATAATGATTTGTAAATTAATAGCAGTTACAAGGTTGCAATATTGCATGAGCAAAAGAAAAGAACAGTAACATAAATAAGAATTTATATCCATTCAAGAAATATAAAAGAATTTTTTACAGCAAAATTATAATTTTACACAAAATTTCATACAAAAATTATATTAAATTGAGTTTTATTTAAGAAATAAATTTAAATTTCAATAACTCCCTATTCGATTTTTTAAGACAAATTTCAATATAAGTAAACGACATTATTTTAGTTAATTTTTATCGAAGTTTAGAAAATTATAAATTTAAAAAAGAATTATTTAAATTAGTTTAATGAAAAAAATCACTATAGGAATATTATTAAGCAATTTAATGATAATCTTAGAAGAATATAAATCGATGATACTTTGTAGATATAATAATCATTAATTGCATAATGTATTTTTTAATATAAAAGTAATTTCTTCTACGAATTTGGTTAGACAACCTGCGTGTCTTTAACGAAAATTTAAGTAAATAATTTTTAATCATATTATTATGTAATTGTACATTTTAAGTCGAAACTTTCATTAAAACTTTTATTGTTATAAAAATCATCGTTGATCTGATCTTGAATCGAACTTAATTGGATGTTATGTTAAACGTTTCGTAATATCGATGATCTCTCGATCTTGGAGCATGACGATCGAAGGTTTCTACGGGTCGGGGACACTTAACAATTTGCGATCCATCGCGCATGCGCACACCCTGGTCCTGTCTACCCACGACGGATTCTGGTGAGCAGCGCAGCAAGTGTATGTAACCAGTCCTGGACGGACGGTCAATCCGGTGTCTTGTGAACCACTCGCTCGGTTAGGATTGATCGGTTGAATCTGACGCGTGAGCAAAGTCGCCGGGAAGAAAAGACGGAGGAAAAAAGTGAACTAGCCGGGGCAAATTTTGGATTACCCTTTTCTCGCGAGGTAAGAATGATCACATTTTATAATATTTTCTTAAATTTCTCTAATCGAAAATATGATCCAAATTTGCTTAGTTTTATACCTAAATTTATCTAGTTCAATATTGATAGCAAAAAGTACTTATCGAATTATATGAAAATTTGTAAAATGTGAATGTTTTGAAACATTTTGAAATTGATAGCACCGATAATCATATAAAATATATTATCTTCGATTAAAGAACGTATTGCATAAACATAAATCAGAAGCATTTAAATTAGTAATAAAAATTATTTAAACAATCAGAACATAATTATATTGTAAATAAATTGAATTTATTAATTATCAGCCAGTAAATTACTGGCGTCAGAATCGCCAATTAACATTAATTATCTTAGCATAGACCTGCCCTTGCAATTATGTTATTCTGTTTGTATAGAATTACTATTAGTACACTGCCGCGCTATCAGCTTCATGTAGCAATTAATCTTCTATCATCTGAAAATGCCTCAGTGCCTTTGAATGACTGCAAACAGCGATCGTCATTATGCCGCACATGTCATTGGTTAACACGCCATGATTTCTGATGTTACCAGGTTGAAAAACGTTTACTTCAATTTGATAATCATTCATAATTTTCGTTCTAACTCATTATAACGTATTATTAGTTGCAAAACAACTTATTATTAGTGCAAAATTATTCTTCTCTAAAATTGTATATTATAAAACACTTTTATTAAATTTTTATATAGTGGGAAATGTCAAAATGTTTTCAAAATATAAATTAAAAATTAATTTTATAGGCAGCACAAAATATTTATGATAAATATTTATTATTATTTATTTTTTGAAATATTACATAAATATTTTATACATATTTTATATAAAGCTTTATTC
>NW_017259245.1:3205396-3206898 GCF_001594045.1 Atta colombica
ATTATTAAAAAAAAATTTTTTAATTATAAATTTTTTAACATTTAAACTTAATCTAAGTTTTTGTGTACTTATATAAAAAAATTGTATATAAAACATTTTTTAATTATTTCATTAACAATAAGATTAAAATATGATTCTGCAAAATATATTATCTTAATATAATATAGAAAATTAATCAAGTTTTATTTAATAACAGCCTCCTTTAAAATTTAAATTTTTTAAATGAGACAATTTTATGATTTGATACTAATTACAAATTCTCAATGGTCGACTGAAACTTGTCTCTTCAAGCATACGTAATACGGTGAGCAGATGATTGGAGATAGGCGGAAGGTCGAATCCCACTTTCCGTCTTTACGGATCTCTCAGCCATGTTAGGTGCGTTTTAAAGACCGCTCAGAATAAATATCGATATGCATAATTCATGCGTCATTTCGAACGTTACAACGTTCATTAAGAACTTCGTAAGCAATGCATTATACATAAGAATAACACTTAAGAATAAACGGAAATTCTTTGACATAGTGTAATATTTTATAGTTGTAAATTATCTCATCTTCATCAACATGATGTTTAATTAAGAAAAAAAGATAAAAAAGGAGCAAATTGTAAGATTTGAAACAAAATCGTAATTCTTGAAATTGTTTTTTTTTCAATCTGCTAACCGTCTGATTTATTTCTATCACAATTGACAGGTGGTATTTTTGCATAAAACTGATTTGTAAGAAAATAAATAAAATAGAGAAATTTGTACACTCAGGTGAAAAACTCACGAGAAAAAATGAGGACGTGATGTGACGAAAGTAAACTCTCTTAAAAATAGGCACAAAGCCAAAAACATACTGGCTTATGGTTTATAAAGCTTCTTACCATTTAGATTGGCGCTCCAAAAATAGAGCTTATATATTTTTCATTACTTTTTAAATGATGTTTAGAGAAACAGTAAATTTTACAAATTAATTTTAATAATACTGAGAAATATTATTTAACATTGGAATTTCGTTAAGATAAATCTTCTATAAGAAGTATTTAATTAAATATGAAATAATTTATCCTCATGTTTTTTATATTTAAATTATTATAGATATAACTGTTGTAGCTGTTGAAAACAATTATTGGCAATCACGTGTGTAAATTTTATCTTGGCACTGTGCAGACGCCAAAATTCACGGCTCGTTTGTGTACGTTTGCAAAATAGCATTAACAACAAGTAATCGTCAAAATGCTATTATCTACTATCCGCGTAAAATGCGCCGATGGTTGAAAATCTACTCTAGTCAAGATGTAAATAACGGCATAAAGGTGAATTATATTTGAACTGGTTAAACAAAGAACAGAGAATAGCGGTGAACAAAGAAAGAGATGAGAAAGAAAGATGAGATGAGATGAGATGAGATTCCGAGCGCCAGTTGGCCGGACCGTTGCCACCCACGTGATGTCAAAGTCATTCTCAAATTTATACACAACATTAGATTTTTTTCTTAACTTTCATATAAATATAT
>NW_017259245.1:3206998-3212937 GCF_001594045.1 Atta colombica
CCTTCAGTTAAAGTTGTAAAAAAATATGTCAAAATCACATCTTATATTTCTTTTTCAATTTTATTTGCAAATAAATTTTAATATAAAATTTTAAAAAGTTATATATTTTAGCGAACTGCAATCATGACTTTATTATTTCTATCAATCTTATAGTTTATGAGAAAGTTCGATATTATCTGGTAAGCTCGTACATTTAAAAATTGAGTTAATCAGTCTCGCTAAAATAAACTTGAAACTGTTGTACATTTTCGTTTTTTATTAATGAATACATATAAAAAATACTAGGCATCAGATTTACGAGAATTTTTCTTTGAACACCGTGAATTTAATAGTCATTTAGGTGCGTAATAATATCACGTTTTATATATAATGTCACGTTTTAATTATCAGTTTGAAATAATTTAATAAGAATTTAAATTGATAGTTTCACGACATCGAACGTTAATGAAAATTTCTTTCAATACAAAAAATCATAAAAATAATTATTTAAATATAAATTTTATAAATTATTTATAAAATTATTTTAAATTTGACAGCATCCATAAAAATATTATAACTGCAAAATTGTTGGAAATTATAAGAAAATTGTTTTAACTGTTAAAATTTTCAAGAGAATTAATATTCCCGTACTTTTATTAGTATCGACTTTATAAATATATTTCATGAATGTTTTTGGTATAAATATCAGCAAAAAGTATTTCATAAATATTTTTAAAACTCAATGAATACTCAATGAGAGAAACTCATTCAGGTTCTGTGATATTCATGTTTACTGTCATTTACGCAATTGTGTTGTGAATGCAAACACAAAACTTTCTCCCTCTCATTGACAGTTGTAATTCTTTATCGTTTATATATTTTCACCATATACGTTCAATAAAACCGACACTATAATTTATAGAATTCCGCAATTAATAGTATCTGATCTAACTTCAGACATTACATCGTTGTCAGATCACAATATATGTACATTCGGATGTACATAGTACTCGGCTGTATAATACACGTAGGATACTCGTACCGAAGTATATTCGTACCGAAGCATTACAGAAACTGAAGCATTACAGAAATTATGTTACTATATACATCGATAGCGGCAGTAATAACGACGTAACATAATCACGCAGTTGCAACACGATCTCTTACAGTTTGAAATAATAATACACTTCTTCGTATTAGTTCTTTTCTTCTATTACTTATTTTCAATGAAATAAATTTTTATCGTTATGTTAGCAATATTTATACCTTCTATAATTTTTTTAAGATTTAAAGTATTTTCGCTTTTTAAAATAAAATATTGTTAACATTGTTATATTAATCACACGTTAAATTTTAAATTTAGATAATATTAACGTTATGTGTAAATCTATAAATTATTTCGGAAACTTCACTATTTTACAATCGAATTTTATTTCTTAGAGATAGAAATATATATATGATCTCGTAACTGTCCGACATGAGATTTGTTTTATTTATGAATTGTAAACATCAGCAAAAGTTCTCATTGTGAAATAGAGCATATGAGTCACGGATTTGTTCTCGCTCGTAACGCTTAAAAGTACTTTTTATATTGATCGCCAACGCAATCAATCTAATTTCGTCGCATTGATCAATAAACTAAATCTTTCAGCTTTTGAATCCTTATTAATTCCATTTTATAACTTATTTTTGTTTAGTTAATTTTATGGCATTGATTTTGGAAAATATGTTCTTTAACAATCTGAATAAATAATTAAAAAGCTAATTAATATGGAAACTAATTAAAATTATTACGATATTTATTATAAAATATTATTTACGTTAACAAAAACAAGAACAATTAATTTTTTAATCTTCGAATTTTATATCAATCCTTAGTATATATCTATACGTCATTATGTCCTGTAGGACATATACGCATTTTTTTCTTTGAAATACTGGAAGTATCTGTCTTAAGGATATTTTATACATATTTTCAAAATGATAACAAAATTATGAAAAAATTGTAGATTATTCTAAATCCCATTTAAAAATAATACAACAAATTTGATGATGGTTTACTATCTGGATTATTAGTTATTTTAATAACTAAATAGTTGTATTTTTTTAATCTGTGCTCTAATAAAAATATGTGAAATATATCATAAAAAATGTATTATAAAAAATAAATGATATAAATCTCAATTTTTTAATGTATATAAATACATTATGTATTCAAGATTATTTATGTAGAATTACATTGCGATGCATGAATTAGTTGTCTAGTAAATAAACAAAATATTTATTTGTTTTTATATTTTTGTATTTAATCAGTGATCGCAATGAAATTTGCATAATTATTTTGAATATTTAAAGTACGTATAAAAGAAAAATGTAATGTTAATGTTTTCTACCATTTTTTAAATTTTAATTTTTAATAATAAAAATAATAACAAATAAAATAAATAAATTACAAAAATGTGTTACTAAACAAAAATATATTCTTATCCACACAATTTTCATATAGTATGTTTGTTTGAAGTTTAAATATTAAACATATTTTCAAATTTAATTTTCTTTGCAGGGACTGTACGTCTAATGCATCCTTAAATAATATTCTTTATTTTTTTCCTTTATTTTAATGCACAATTTCATAAATACTTTTTAAAGATGTTAAACTATGTTATATTAGAATCACTTAATAATTTTTGTATACTTATAAAAAGTGATAAAAGTTAACTAAAAGAACGACTTATTATGTGTAGTAGAAAACCGACAAATCATGTATATTAACATGATTTATACGTATTGCGTTTTTGTTAACAAAAAAAATCATATTAAATTTTTGGGAAATTATGTTGCCATGAATCAATGACAAAATAATTTTGCTCTGCTTCCTCTCCCTTGTTTCATCTCCACCCACTGCACGCAATCTCTTTATATTTAAACGAGACGAAAGTGATTGCGCAAGAATTGCGATCAGTAACGCGCAGGTGCATTCTGCAAGCTGAAATTATTACACCGCGACTCGGTGACCAAGAATATATTTGTGCACGTGCAAATTAGATTCACAATTAACAAGAAAACTGGTAAGTAAAATATCGTGATAGAGAATGAGAGTTCTGCATCAAATAGATCTTAAATACTAACTTGATCTTAAACACTAACAGAGCCAAAATTAAGTAACCTTCTTGGAATCAAACGAATCGCAGTCATCGTCATTTTGATTGACATGATAACCTTGGAGGGTACAAATACAATGTCACTAGCAATGACCGGTTAACTATCTGCTTAAAGCAGTTACATCGTTCGTTGTCAGAGGCGTAACTATTGTAGTTAGTACGCTCATAGGAAACTATTTCGAATTCCAGTCTAAGCTTTTGATTATATTATTTAAAAACTCATTTTACCATTTTGTGAAGCATTATCTTCTTCATACATAGTTTGTAAACATGATTCAATCATTATTATTATAATAAATTAATTTTATCATTTAATATATAATAAAAATATATAAATTTTCCATCAAATAACTCGTTCATATTTAATTATGCTATTGCATCCAATTCGAACTGATCAAGCAATTATGTATACTCTATATTAAACAGGAATGACACGGCGTGCTTTGATATCAACTTATAACGCTGTCTGAAAATAAAATTGTGCGATAAAATCCCAATCTGAAAGTCTCGTTATTATCTTTTTTGCTCTTAACTTCTTTCACAAATCTAAAAATTACTTAAAAAGTATGCATATTATTTATAAACGTGTCACTTAAATATATCTAACAGTGATATATAACAGATAAAATTTAAAGATTGATAAAAATGTAATCTTTTGCTTAATCTTACTTAATCATTACAGTATTAATATGTACAAGTTTTATGTATATGTGTATGACATCTATAAAATAGTGCATCTATTTTATTAAAGCTTGAAATAATTTATATGTCACTATTATTGTTTATATATTTTTCCTAAGAGAAACTATTTTTAATGGTAATCTTGATGATACGAATATGGCGTTATTAAGAACTCGTACATCACAATCAAAGCAATATTCGTTGCAGAAGCACGCACAATATTGTAATTGACCTTGATCTCCATTTATCTGAACTTGGACCAATTTGCCCAAACTTGCTTTCAGTAAGAGACGCCTGTCACTACCAAATTTGGATTACTTCTTTTTTCCCGTATTATGATTGATATATCAGAATAACTTGCATCATAATAGTCTCTAGAATACGTATTCCAAAAACGAATAACATAGTATGTTTTGAGATATATTTTGGAGAAGATTAAGTATATGAATGCGTACCTCTTTAGTTGCCGATTCTTGGAAGGCCTCCTTGGCCTCATTCGCATTTGTGCCTCCACCGGAATAAGTATGGAACCATTTGGCATTTCCACGAATTTAGATCCCAGACTGATCTCATCCCTTTATCCAATCATGTCATATATTTTGAGCGGCTCAATTTCCATAGAACTCGACTATTATTATTCTAATATCGCTTTTTAAAGTACACGAGGATATTTTTATAATGCCAAATATAAAATAATTTTAATTTATGCATTTTTTCTTTGAAAATATTTTGTCAAGTAGCCAATGCAATGGCGCATTAAGAAATTGCTTTTACGACTAACATAAAAATTGTACGTGCGACGAAAATCAGGAACCTACACCCACTCGGACCTAAAACTGGCCAGCCTGGTCACGGTTGTTGCGAGTCTTGTAAACCGGCTTTGAGTGGTGCGAAAGTTTCTGCGAAAGTCTATAGCTCTCTACAGAGATCCGAATCCTAATATCAATTCTATTTATAACTCCACACTTCTATAAGTAGCGCATTGCAGCAAGAAATATCCATCCGCGTGCTGCTATCGTTCCAGTTACTCAATGTACTCCAGAGATCTTATCTTTATCCAATAAATTCACAATGATACTAATTAATGATAACTTGCAGTAAAATTAATCGAAACGTCAATCAAGCTTTTTACGTTACTCGTTATAGATTTCGTGAGGCAGGGCTTAAGAAGAATACAATGTCAGCAGCCGTGAGGGAGCGAACGACGACGCACACCAGCAGAAAGATCGTGAGTCATGGCGGTCCTATATCTGGCCAGAGAGACGGAGCAGCCACGGCCAGCAGCCTCGAAAACAACTTGGGTAAACCTTTAAATGTGCCACCAGAGCTGTAACCTTATCCATCCGTTGTTCGTTTCCGCTCTTCTCCTTTTTCATCGAGACAGCAATCTTTTACTTGTGATGCTTTCATATTTGCAATTTTTAAAGAATGAATTAATTATGCAAACAGTGATATAATTTGATTATATAATTATCTCGAGTTCTTTCCACTGTTGATTAATATTCTCAAGAATTTATGTAATACGTTTAAAATATAGATCTAAAGCAATGTAGAATTGAACATAATGGCATTTTAATAAAGGTTTTATTGTAGCCGTTCGGACTACTTGGATTCACATCTTTTCATTTATTTTTCGTTAAAATACTGATGACGTGTTAAATTGATTCATTTGGCTCTTTCAGACGCACTTCTCGAGGATCTACAGACGAGTGTCTCGAGAAGTGCCACTCCTAGCCGAGACAGAACACTGGTGCCTCAAGTCGAATATAGGGTAGCTGCTAACCCTACTAGAGTGATCTCCGAGGGCAGGTAAGAGAATAAGTTAAACTACAATTTGCATATTTTATGCAAATAATATTTCTTTATATATAAATATGTATTATAATAAATATTCGGAATAATAATGATTTTTCAGATCCGTTTCTCCATCTCATTCGAGGGTGACTACCACTGAAAAGTTTGTCAGTAGTGGTCCAATTGGTACATCAAGCGGTATACCAGGATTGGAACATTTGGACGCAGAACTGCAAAATGTGAGTTTTTAAATTAAAAGGACACATTATTATATATCATAAATTAAATTCAGATTATTCAATACAATTAAAAAGTATAATATAT
>NW_017259245.1:3213175-3215637 GCF_001594045.1 Atta colombica
CTCTCTCTCTCTCTCTCTCTCTCTCTTCTGAAAAATTATGATTTAATAGGATTTTCATTTTTACTAATTATTATTTAATATCACTTTACGAAAATAAACGTACATTGTAATTAAAGATTATAAAACATATGAAAAATAAAAGTCAATCTAAAGTGTGAGTTATAGTTTTCTCATTATTGCTCGAGATACAAAGAATGAATATTAGCCCGGGGATAAAATCTAGGAATAGGAAAGAACACGATAATCTCGAACACGCATCGGATGAAATCACATTGATGTCGACGGTGCTGGTTCTTAAATGAAAAAAAGAATGCGTTGCGTGATTAATGCATGCAAGAAACTAGTTTCGCATACCGTCATGCGCCCTTGCCGAGATCGTTGTGCTGTTAAACAGAAAACGACTATTTCGATTATCTGACGTTAATTAAGTGAAGCTATTTAATATTATAAAATTCTCGGAACAACTTGTTCGTAATAACCAAGTAAAAAGTAAAAATTCGGAGACATAAATTATTTTACATTATTTAACCAATATATAATTTTCTCAAGATTGTCAAGTTAAAAATTGTAACATTTAAATATATGTATAATCGATCTAAAGATTTATTTATTTATTTTTTAATAATCTCGAATAGAATATAAAATTATATTATTTTTAACGCCAATATACTCACTTTGCTACTTAAAAATTAAATAAAGTCTCTTTAGAAACAAATATAAGTATATAATTAATATTGTTTACTGTGTAAAAAAACGTAGATTGATAGAAAATCGATTAGTATCAGTAAATCATTCTACATGTCCATTTATCAGCGACATTAATCAACGACATTATTATTAACAGTGGATTTGCAACACTCGCTGTATTATATAAATCAGTCGAAATAGATTGTTAGACGCAAAGTATGAAATCACCTCTACGTTATAACATTTACTGAGCTTTATGCGTCCCGCTGGACGCTACGGCTCCAATTATACACCACGCAGATTGCATCGTTCATGTATTTGCCCCCGGGTTGCAAATGCCGATATATCTAGCGCGAACATTCAATGTTACCTCTCATTATATTAGACACACCATAAGGAATAAGGAGATGATTTTTATATTTGAAACTGCGTCTCTCTCTCGCCATATTCCCGAGAATCGACTTACTATTAAAACAAAAATTCGTTGGTCGTCTAATTGTACTATAATAATTGCTCGCGCAACTGTCTAATTTGAAAGCAAATTATGATCGCTTGATAACTGTAATTATGCCACTCCCTCGCTTTCGCATTTAGCCATTGACCTTTAGCCTTCATACAAAGTTTCGAGGAGTGTTTTAATAAATTAAAAGAATAATGTTAACCTTAAACAGCAAATTTTGTTGATACAAATTTCAGATTTTTTTCTTATAATTGACATAACAATTATGATCTCCTTCTTTAGTATATTAATTTTCTAATATATGCGAAATACGAATTTTTTAGGATATCAATAAAGATTATAATTTAAATTTTAAATGCATGGTAGTGTGACCCTTCACTTCATAAAATACTTGTAAACATCAAAATATTCTTCATGCATTCCTGATCCGGTCTTTTAATCGAGTAAGAGAGAAAATGGAGAAATGCATTAAAACGTTCTGCTCAGTAATAGTGTTCCGGACAACTACGTAATTGTAATAATAATATTACCATTTTACGCGATATATTGAACATTAGAGCATCACGGTGAGGCACAAAATCAGTCTTGCATGTAACGGGGACCCTGAGGTAGGTAATTGCAGCGTTCGCTCGTCGTATGACTTGTAATCCGATGTTCAATGAAAATAAATTGGTTTGCTCTTACACTCCTTCATATCAACCGGATATCTTCAAACTAATGGGCTTGAAGATCTTTAAGCGATGTTGTCTACCGTCGTCAGGAACGAAAGAATGTAACGAAATAATAATGTATAAAATTCACACGTCTTATTTACATATTCTGACAGTTTGCGAAATTATATGTTAAAGTTTCATCGTACACAAAATAGCGCATGTGTATATATACAAAAATAAAAATATAAAATTATAATTTATTCAAGAGTTAAAAGTAATTTATTTTATACGTACTCTATTAACTTTATTGCATAGCTGTATGTTTGAAATTGAGATAAGCATGGCCGTGATTCGCCCCACGGAATTTAAGTGTTGTTACCGATCCGCCCATGCTTTACACGTGGGACAGTAATCAAAGTCTTATAAGGAGAGTCCGGCGTTGACATTGCCCACGCATCGCACTAATTTGTTACGATCGCATCGTTGCTATAAAAACGGATGACCTGAATGCTTATGCATATTTATGCGAGATTCCGTATTCATGACATCCATCTTCTTCTTGCGTTTGCAGGTTCAACCCGGTCAAACCAAAACAGTAGCCTACAAGCAAGTATCATATCACTATAACAAGGATTTGGACGGGAAATCAGGTGGGAAAAATT
>NW_017259245.1:3215737-3224810 GCF_001594045.1 Atta colombica
ATGTAACTGGAAAGCATTCTCCGTAGAGTTTAGCGTACTGTCACTGCAGCAAAGCGGATTTCTATTGAATTAACTGAGACAAGTAATATCGCGGAGTCGTGGTGAATAGTACGCGAACGTGAAACGATCAAGGAAGGTAGGAGAGCCGGTTGCTCGTATCACGCCTTTTAAGGCAAGCAATGGCCTTGCAGGTTTACGGTTAATTGATAATGAAAAAATCGAGCGAATCAAATTTGAACTTTATTCGTATCTTTCGACGCGATTCTAGTTATACTGTGCGAAGAATATTGCAATAAAGCGAGTGAGATCATGTCATTCATATAAGTTATTGTTGCTTCTAAAAGAAAGCACCCCATGACTGAAGTTTCGAAGTCCCGTTGCCGATTTTCGTAAATTTTAATAAAAATATTCTCAAATATACATGTGTAGAAAGATTTTTAACGCAAATGAAAAATTTGATAAAAATAATATTGAAATAATGGATTAATGTTTAAATTAGATAATAGATAGTAAAATTAGGAAATTCGCGAATTTGATATTTTTATTGCGCTAAAAGATTGTCCATCGTCTTGTGCTTTTCGTGCAAAGTACTGATATTACATTTCTTCAACATTATTAAATTTTATTTGCACTAAAAATCTTTTTAAATATATTCGTTTGAGACATTTTCGGGCATTTTCAAATATAAAAATCGATAAAAAAAATCTTTTCAAAACTTCATTTATCTTTACTGTGAAGAAGCATGTTGAGAACAAGAAGATCTTCCGTATATCTCTGTATTTGGCAGAGACGGTACGGTCGTAGCTCATATATGTTCTTTGCGGTCACGCATAACATACAAGCGTAGCCATATTAGGACCTCTTATGGCAGAAGGCTGACCCGATTTTTTCATGTCTCCGCTCTTCTGAAAGAATGAAAGGTAAGAGAAAAAGACCGTGGGGGAGGTAGAAAATATGTAGACACAAATTACTATAGTGGAAGGACGAGGACAACAGTTGGTGAGAATCCATTACTGGTGTAGTTAACAGTATAACTCTTATAAGATCAAATGAATCAAAACAATTACAATGTAAATTACGTCGCAACTTATTAGCATTTTGTTATTTCAATCATTTTATAAATTGACATTGATTTAGAACTTTTATTGCGCTGTTTTTCTAAATTTATTATCGCGTTTTTGACAATCACGATGATAACTCGATGATTTATTGTTCCAGATTCATGGGGCATATCAGAAAGCAAACAGCCTCTCACTAGCGCGCCCTTGATGTGAGTACATAGTTCTCTAGTCATAAGTTCCAAAATACTTTTGTTTTCTGAATAGATGCCAAGAAACTAAGTCACATAACATATACTTTTCGTTTACTCGTTACAGTAGAAATAAACTCATATTTCTCAATTGTCTGTAATTTATATATGAAGAAAGAAATTTATTACGGATGATGCAAATTATTTCATCGTCTACAACTATATTTATATCTATTAAGAGTTCGAAATATTAAATGTAAAACATTAATATAGGGACGACATCCATGAAAGAACATATGAAGAGAGTAAAACTGCAGTGAGTCCATATACATATCAAAGTCCAGAATCGATTATTAAAAAATCAATGGTCAACAGAGAATTGGTGAATAAAATTATATTGTTACAACTGTTTTCAGACATTGATGTTTTTAAGTAACATTAAGTGAAATGGACAATTAACATTAATAATCATATTTATATCAGGTCTATGGCGATAGTTCAACATCTCGTTCGAAACAGACTTCCCCTCTGCCAGGAACTCAGAGAGACGTCAAGATCATTCACGAAAGCAGTATGTAATTTATGTAAATTATTAAAGAATTTTAACTATTTTCTAAATTTTGTCAATAAATGATCTTTCATTTGCCTTAGAAGATTATCAAACTGAACCACGATCAACTCAAAGTACACAAGAATACAAAACCATCGAGTATGGAGTCCCAAGTCCATCAATACCAATCAATCTGGCACCCGGTCCAAACACAAAGGTAACCACTACTATTAAAACGTACACCTACGAACTACCGGGAGCACCGGAGACGTATTTACCAGGTAGCAGTGTACCAGGGAGTGTCGTGCTGCCCGGTGATCAAACGATCACTTATACTCTACCAAGAACCACCACCACAGACAAGACAGTCACCTATCAAACCATGACGGAGAATGTGCCAGGACATCCTGGTTCACCGATTAGATACTCACCGACTGATATTACTGAGAAGTCTAAAACTATACACAAGGAGTCGAAGTTTTATCGCGAGGAACAGCCTTCCTATTCTCGCAACGCTCCACCGACGAACATGGAAACCAAGACTACCGTAACCGAAAAATATTATCACGTTGACGGTTATCCTAATGGCCATGGACCGAATGATCGCCCAGATTATTCTGGGAATACGTATCAGAATCAACCGCCTATCGTAAGCGAACATACTAGAAGCATTAATCGGTTCGAAGAATACAGATCCGGCAGATCACCGTCTAGTGGACATTATCCCGACAAACCAGATATTCCGACCAAAACGAGTTATTATCCACACCAGGATACACAGTCCGGTACAACGATTTATAAATTTTCGAATACTGTGACAACAGTACCGCCAAACAAGAACGCCGATGATCACGAAGTCCTTCTGCCGAAACCGTTTCCAACTGGTACTCAAGTGTATCCTGCTAAGCCAATTACCAATGGCGAAGGACCACCGACCAAACTGGAGGATCTCATGGCTTCGTTCTCTGATTCTGAGGTAATTTATACTATATTATTTGTACGATGATGATCTTATGTATGTATTTCGTTTGTTCAGCGAGAAGTATTGGAAGATATAGAGAGACAAGAGCGTCGAAGCAAAAAGGAATCATCTACTACAAAGAAAGAAGTTGATTTTGTCCCACATACACCACCAACAGTTAAAAGTAAGAATGTTGCTGGGCCACCAGTCTATTATCCTCCTGGTTCGGCTGAATTCACCAAGAAAGAAGAAAGCGCAGCTATGTCACAATCTAGCGTAAGATTCTATAACTTTATATGACAAATATTTAATGTATTATAAAATAATCTTTACGATATCTTATCAATCCTTCTATTCATTATTTTTCAGGGAGGATGGCAAAAAGCCAACGAAAAATACGAATACGAAGCTTCTAGCAAAAGTAAAAGCAAAAGCAGCAAAGGAGGTGCTGTTGTTCCAGTTTGTCTTCCGTTATGCTGCGCGTTGCCATGCGTCATTATGTAACTTATTATTGTATTAACAAATTAATGAAACACACACAGTATACATTTTGTTATCATAATATAATCAAAAGAAATTAGAGAAGAAACTAATGCAAAAATGTGTAGTTTTAGAGCAGTTTTATAAATTTCATAATATTTCCTTGCCAATATAAGATTCGTTCATTTGAATTATATACATTATGCTTTTTCTATTTCTCTATCTCTTTAAGTCATACATCTATTTCACTTTAAATATTTATGATAAATATGATTTAAAAAAGCAATTCTACGTATGTGTTAATATTTAATAAATGATAGAGATTATATAATAAGCAAGTAATCAAAACAAATCATCTTACATGAAAGTGAATGTTAACGAAGTAATACGCTTTATCAACATATTTATAAATATAGCAGGAATATTTTGGGAAGCTTATTTATTTTATTTTTATTATTACAAGTATTATTTGTTTCAATGGTATATTATCAAATATTTTTAAATGTACTGCAATATAACATTTACTATAACGGAATGCATAATACAAAATGTTATATCTAGTACTTTCTGTACATTTCTCAAATTTATTATTTTGATATATAAATAAATATAAATATATATAATATCACAAAATAAATAATAAAATTAATTAAAAGCACATAACAAAATATTTCATTAAATTGAAATTTTTATTGATACGTAAATATATTTCTGTTTCTATTTACATTAACTATTCCAATGCACATGCAAAAAATGTAAATTATAACATTAATTAAATATCTAAATTAAACTATAAAATATTCTTATTTTTCAAATAGTAAAATTCTTTCTAACTGACAAACACATGATGTTTATAAAAGTCATTTTGTATGCAAAATACATTAAACTTTAAATTATTTCAGAAATTACTTTAAAAACTGACTTGCTGAAAGATAAAGTGATAAATCATGACAAATGTTGTAACAAGTAGGATAAATAAATTTTAATTATACTGTACTACCGTGAATTATGGTGCTATAATAATTTTAATATGTAAAAAAGAATCATGTGAAATAGAAAATATTACTCCAAACAATCATGCACATAATATTGTATATGGATTTAAATATTATTTGTAATTATATGTAAAAATTGTGTCATATACCGTGACATATAACATTGCATTGTATATGTATCAATGTGGTAATAATAAGTTGTACTTTAATAAATTTACTGAAAAGTTTCTTAACAATAACTTTCCATTCATGGGATTCGTCCATTATACATTTTATACTTCCAGAAATTAAATCTTTTAATAAAAATAAACTGCATATACTACAGCCACACAAAATATAGTATCCTAAAAAACAACATGTAATTAAGTAAAATAAGAACATAAAAATAAAATATTTGAACATTGTATGAACAATAAATTGAACTAAAAATTTAATGACAACAAGTTTATCCTTACATTAATAAAACTGTCATAGGCATATGTATCAGCTTCTGCATCCCAAATACATCTTGTACCTATTTTTACACCAGCACCATGTTGTTGTCCCAAAACTACATTGACGATATATTTATACCTCTTAAACTGTAAGTCTGTAAATATATAAAAAAGGCTGTACAAGCAAATACTTATATAGGACTTTAAAAGTAATAATTAATATTAATTTGAATTGTATACATATAAAAAGATATGTATTACCTTTAATTTTTCTTTCAATAATATCCGCTATATCTTTGGTCCATTGGACAGCTGCCTGAGCGTCATATGATTTCGTAGCGAGTTGCTCAAACAGTACATCATGTATTATTTCTTTTGCACTCAGAGGTTTAAACCTATGTGTGTTAAAAGTATTTAAATTTTAATTATACCTCTTATAACTAAATTAAAAAAAATATTAGCCACATCAATTGTGCCATTAGTTTTACACACTAATTAATAAAACGATCTTTTTATGACTCTTTAAAAATTTAAATATAGGTTATATCATGAATGTAAGTTAAACTATGTACTTTTCGTGAAGATGTGGCCGAATTTGATAATAAAGCGGTTGTTGAACTGTTTCTTCAACATCATCTAGAACTTCCAAATTCACATTTTTCTTTTCTTCCTCTTCCTGTGTCTCTTCCACTGTTTCTTGCACCGGGTTATGTCTCACAGAATTTTGCATTCGCTTCATCTCTGTTATTTTTATTATGGATAATTTATCAATTTCTTGTCAGATCCTATTAATTGTGAGCATATTCGAAGTTGTTTATCTACAATAGCAACCAATATCAATTATTGCCAATCGGTATCCCGGCATGTTCAACAACTATGATGGAACATAATGCAGCCAGTTCATGGAACGTGGATCCCCCCGGAGCACATCTGAATTCCTTCCGTGAACAAAATCAAACCTTAAGTCGTCTTGTAATAATGATTATTAATTTGCTGGATCCAAGTACCCAACAGTAATAAATTACATTGCTGCTTAGTAATTGTATAGTTGTTTTATATTTTAAACTCTCTCGCGCAATCAATAAAGATGAATCAGCTGATCTAACAGGCTATAGATTTTGCTATAGTATATACAGAGAGAAACCTGAGAGAGGACATAAGGGTCTTTTTCCTGTAACTGCAAAATATCCCCGCATATTACTGCCATCTGAAGAAATAGATGCAAACTACACAACAATATCCATTTTTTTCGGTGCTTCTGATGATAAATCGCTTGAAATCTCTATTAATTTGATAGATTTATTTCAGCGATTTACTTTCAAGAGTACCTGATTTATTTCCGTAAGAAACATATACAATTTGTTATAAATATACAATTTTACAAATACTTTCTAAAGAATGTACATAATACAAAATATACATAAAAATCATTTAATAATGTTTATATGCTTGTAAAAATGATGAAAATTAATCCAGAACACGAATGATTCAACGTGTATATAGTAATAGGATATCCAAAATTGAAGTAGTGTATACTAAGGGTTAAATAAAGTTATTTAAAGTATATATTTTAAATAAAAAAATAAAAATAAAAGAGTTATTTAATATTTATTATTTTAAATAACTACACTTCTGACTTATTTAGTATTTTAAATAAGTTTCCCGAATCTATTTTATATTTTTTATTTTAATAAACTGTAACAGTTTTACCGAGATGGTTGACATTATACGTAAATTTAAAGAATTTTTAAAAAAACAGAATAATTTACAGCAATAGTAGCGTCATAAATTAATTTTTTAGCTGAAAAATTAAATAATGATTAACAAGATATTTAATACTTTTAACCAAAGCTGTATTGAGTACAAATTGTTTCACAATACATATTAAAAAAATTTGCATGTATCTTTATATAAAGGATGTATAAAATATTATCAATCTTAGTTTAAGTATGAATTATTAAGAATATAATGAAAATTGAGATATATCAAAAATATCTCACACACGCGAATTACGCGATAATTATCAATTACGTTTAAAAGAACTAGTCGGAGATACCACAAAGTAAAGCGCGAAAATACCCATTTGTCAAAATTGTGTAAAATACGAATAATTGAATAAACCGTGAATATTTTTTTCAAACGCAATAGTTGGATTAAACTGTGTATCCAAACGGCGTGTGACGAACAGCGCGGGGGAGCGTCAAGTGTGCCGCGCTACGTGGTTGACTACGTCATCACTTTGGCATTCGTTCGGTGACCTCGGAAGGAGATAGACGTCGTATGAATCGCTCTGCGTGTCGCTTTAGTTAATGAAAATTAGATATCGACGATCGCAAATTACGTAAGGTTGCCTAAAACTAGGAGTACTAAGGGTTAATAGATTTTGTTTTATTTTCTTAAATTCATTACGCACATACACAGCTCATGAATATTTTAGATATTTCATCGGTTTCTCACATGTACAGTATAAAAATGAGATTCTTAGAGAGAATGTTAGATATTTTAAATTGTGGCTTTTTATCACTTTAAATCGTATATATAATTCTGTCACTTTCGTATTACTTCGCATTCTTATGATATGGGAAAAGTAACAGATAAATTATATTTAAATTACATATCTCTAAATGTGCATGCTATTTATACGTGTTATTCTATTTAGTCAAAGTTGTTTCATAATTTAAAATAAATTTTTGCATTTGTCTTTATTTAAAGGATGTATGATGACATATTATTAATCTTTAATTAATTGTAAATCACAAAAAAAGATTATTAAAAATTGAAATATAATGTTGGGATCTCAAAAACACTTCACGTGAGCAATTAAGAAAAACCATGCTAGTAAAAATCTTTTTTTACTTCTTGCCTTTTGTCAGCACATTATAATTGATACGAAATATTAAAATTATAAAATGAACATCAAATATATTCCTCGATGTATTAAATATAATGATGAATTATGATATCACATTAAACGCGTCTAAAACTAGATATAAGAAATTGTTTCATTAATCGGAAAATATAAAAAATGTAAAGAATATATTATTTTATTTATTCGTAATATTATTTCGACAGTTAGACGGTTGACGCGCGACCTTGGGATGGGGATGGCACGGGGTAGCACGGAGTGACGCGTCATATTTACGGCGTAGTCATTGAAATCATTTCCTTACCGAGATTCGTACAAACAGGTAGTCGTGTCGCGTGTGACTCTTTTTCACATTACTTTTTTAAAATTTTATCGCGAAGAATGTCAAATATAATACGAAACGTTGTACTTTATAATTAATCATACTTGATACTAGTAATCGTATTATGTGAATATTCATAAAATACAACATATTATGTCTAGCATTTTCTGTGATTATTATATGTTTCAAAAAGAAATGTGAAGAAGAGCGGCACGCGACATGCGTACTTGTCTGTACGAACGATATTACACGAGTAATAAAAAAGCAATGTTAATATGAATACTCTCAAATAATGCAATTCCTGTTTTCATAATTAATATAACTTAATAATTTAATTAATTTTTTGTTTTTGTGCATCTTTCGTTATACGATCTGTTTAAAAATTAAACGTAACTTTGGAACTATTTATCGATAATAAAAAAAACATTTCTCTTTTTTATTAATCTCTAGCCTATTTCATTGATTCTAATCATATCTTACAGACATCATCTATATAAATAAAAGATTCAACTCTTTTATCTGCTCTGAATTTATTTCGCAATGATAACGAATTGCAAACGTATTTGATATTCGTTTCTAAAAATTAACTGATTGCATAGTAATATAGATAATAGTTATATATTACATTTTTCAGATTCTTCCCTCTCACGAGTACGACCTCACGACGTGGTGGCTCAGTACTCAAAAGATATTTACACGAAACAAACGGTTTTTCTCAAGTATCTAAAAATTTTTGGATATATCTGAATCTAAATAAATTTTTAGATATTGAGTAAAATCGTTCTCTTCGTGTAAAAATCCAACGGGGAAGCTAACGTATCCTCGTCGCCGATTTATTTGAAAATGAACGAACCGTAGCCGGTTCGTCGCGTCGCGCGTTTTACTTCGGGAGTGCCGTTCAAGTTATCGGATTCAAGTTATAATCCGCGCGCGATTATAATATATTATTCACGAGTTTTATGCGAGTGTCCTGTGCGAGAGGATGTCAATCCAATTCTGAGGAGGAAATCTGGGAGAGACATCGCGCACCAATGGAGTAACCTTGCGGTAAGTATAATATTTTTTACTTGTATAAAATTAATCTTTTTTTGCTTATTTTTAAATCATTTTATTTTACAATAATTTAAAAATAATTATTTTTTAAATTATTGTTAAATAAAATGATTCAAATAATTATATATATTCTCTAAAAATTAATAATAATATAATTAAAAAT
>NW_017259245.1:3225110-3236610 GCF_001594045.1 Atta colombica
TATTTTAATAAATAATAGTATTTTTTAATCTGTATTCTAATAAAAATATCTGGAAATGTATTATAAAATTAACGATAATAATTTTTTAGTATAAGTACTTTATGTATTTAAGATTATTTATGTAGAGTTACATTGCAATGCATGAATTAGTTCAGTAAATAAAAATATTTATTTGTTCTATATCTTTGTAACTAATCAATGAATAACAATGAAACTTTGCATAAATTATTTTAAATATTTTAAAGCATTCATAAAAAAATGTAAATTTGTTATCATTTTTAAAATTTTAATTTTTAATAATAAAATAATAATAAATAAAATAAATTACAAAAATGTATTATTAAACAAAAATATATATAATCTTATTCACACAATTTTCATATATACATAATTAATTTGAAGTGTAAATATTAAATATTTCCAAATTTAATTTTTCTTTGCAGGGATTGTATTATAGAGACGTTTAATACATCCTTAAATGCTAATGTGCAAATTGCATATTATATATTTTTAATTTTTGAAAGCTACATGATAATAATAAAATAAATGTGAATGAAATAAAATTGATTAATAAATTCAGTTTTAATTTCCTGTCATTACATTGCACATTGTGTGTCATTACATACATATATATTTAATTTATTAAAATCCAGCCAATTTTGTATTAGAAGGGAAGAATGTACGCAGTAATTGACCTCGTTCCTTGTCTATATGTAAAGTCTTCCGTTTTACCATTATTTCATGTTCAAGGGTGCCTCTTGCTTTGACTAATTCCGCTTGAACTTCCTCAGCGCGTTTTAATTCTGCCAATACAGCAGAAATATGTTCGCCAAGTGATTTCACTTCTTCGACAAGACTAAGTGAAATGAAAGTTTTTTTATAATGTTCCGTTAATACTATTTGTTAAATCAGTTAAAGAATCATTTCTTTTTCAATGACTTACGCAAATTGAGGTTCATCTCGACAACTTTCAACATTGAATCGATTCAATCGATTATCTAATCTCGTTTGTGCTAATTTCATACCATTACTTAATCCCTTCGAACTCCGAAGTGTCTCAATCAACTTTTCTGTATTTGCTAGTTCATGCAAGCACTAAAAATAAAAATGTTATTTTCGGTGTTTTATATAAAATTTTTATGTATTGCCTTTTGTTGTCTTCATAAAGCTTACGCGAAGTAATTCATTCTCTAGTTGCTGAAGGCAATCTTGTGTGAGTTCCACATTGTTTGCAAGTGCAACATCAACGCAAGTCGCTTGATCGCATAGGTCTTTAATGGACTTAGTATATATGTCGTTCAAGGTAGATCTTAATTTTATTGATCTTTGTTTAGCAGTTTCACCATCAGCTAATACCTCTTGAGTGAAATGATCATAACTTGTAGGAATAGATTGACTGAAAAAAAATGAATAAAAAGAAAAATATTGATTAAGCTGATTAGATCCAACGCTAAAAATAGTACATTAAAATTGTATATTATTTCGAAACCGCAAAAAACAAATATTTATACAGATATATCTATTGTTACTATTATCTTTCTTATGTTATTATTCTTTTTACATTCACAACCTATTTCTTTTGCTTATTTTGCACTTAATAATGATGCAAACTCACTCGGCTGGAAATCTCGTAGCTCCAGCTTTCCACAGTAGAAGCGGAGAATCATTAGACAAATTCACACATACGGAATCTAGATTGTATGTATGAATTTTATCAGACCAATCATTCTCTGCTCGTGATTTCGCAGACTTCAATTCGACCATTTGCATTTCGATCTGTTCATAAGTTCTCCTTAGTAAATCTCGTATCTCGGTACAAAGCGCTATTTCCTGGAATGTAACACAGAATAAAGAAACTTGAGAAAACAGCATTGTTTTGATGAATTCATCCGAAATTTAACCTTCGTGAGCTGTTCCTCAACATTATCACGGACAAGATCAGAATTTAAACGTAAGGAGCGTAACTGCAAAAATTCGTTTGCGATTGACAAAGGAATGGTCAATATCGATAAAGATCGTTGTACACGGCGACGCTCGGCTTCTAATAATTCTATCTCTTCTGCAATGGCAGCGATCGCATGTTCTAATTTTATCTTCCAATGATACACCACATTAGCCCGTGTTTTTAAATGTTCCGTCGTTTCTAATTGCATCTTGTCAGCTGTCATGTATACTTGGTCTACACATTCCTTTGCACGGTCAGCTGCGACTCTAATTCATTTTTATTAATATTATTAAAAATTAATAAATACCAATCTCTTTTATAATATTACAGAACCCATTATTGAACCCAGAGATCCTTCAATAATTCTCGAATCAAATTCTAGATACCATTTTTAAAAAATCACAAATTATGTTGAACTACGTACTGAGCATCATAGATTCTCTCATCCGATTGCTGAAAGATATTCAAATTGTGCGCGCGCCATTCACTTGGTGCGTAGCGAGTGATGGAATATCGATCTGCAACTGGCCTCAAACCAGTTATTCCACCCTCGCGAGAACAGGTTACTTTGCCTGTAGCCCATGGACCAATAGGTTCCATTGCGTGTTCAAATTTTGGTGGATATTCATCTTCGGGCTGAGGTAAATAAAGCGGAGGTTTTTCGGCGTTGTCTCCACATTCGTGCTTCATAGGGCATGGTTGTGCCTTTTGATTTAAAATTTATTACAAAATGAAAAGTAGATTGTGTATATTTGTATAAATACAATAATTACACGCAAATAGACACATCATTCAACATAATGAAAAATGAATGTACTTTTTCTACATATCTTCTTAGAGAGAGAAGAACAATCTATTTACACATACATCAAGGAGATATCGTTGCTACTAAATGTGTCGATATGTGTGTAATTTATGTAAATTAATGATATAAGAAGAACTTACTTCAATTTGTTGTTGCAAAGTGTGCTGTGTGCTGTCAGCAGAACAATCGTGTCCGTTTGGAATATCCGACATTTTGTAGGATAATCAAAAAAGTAATGTGCGTAATGTGTTTTATGATTTATATTTTAAAGATATACTGAACATAGACTGTACAATGGAATTGTACATTTGCGTGCAATAAACTACATGAATTTCTGTAAACTTAAGCTGTCGCTCACAAGCTCGTCTGGTAAACTGGATTTATTGATTTAATACGCACAGCTGGAATCACCTCATTCTTCTAAAGAAGGGATGATGTTTTCAAATTAACCTTTTTTTTGTCAAAGAAAATTGATTCGTTATCATTCAATCATAATACAAAATGACTAAGTTCAAGATATTACATACCTATTTTTCTATATAATACGAAAATAAATATCTCTACATTAAAAAATGTATTAATACATGAATATTTAGATTATCGAAAAAGGTTTACGTATATTAAAATATAATATTACGTATAATAAAAAAGTTCCCTACATAAAGATATTTACATTTTTTTTATGCAAAATAAAAAATGTATTTTATTTTTTTATTTTTTATTTTTGTTTTTTTAACATTAAGGACGCATGCTGATTAAATGTTTATAAAAGAAATGTTTATAAAAGAAATGATGCAAGGTTGTTTTAAGCAGCCTATACGAAAATATTGACTTGATTAATTTATCAGTTGGGGGACACGTGAAGATGCCCTATGTAAAAACTTTTTTATCGAATCAAACAGTTGTCTAAATATAATATTATTTGATAACAAATTTCCAGAGAAATTCGATTGTATATATATATATCATTAAGAATATATAATGAGAACAATATGATTTATATTTTATTATCAACAAATAATTTGACAAGGAGTTAACTATTTGATAACGAATTCGATTGAACACACTCAGTGCGCACGAATTCGCTATATAATATTCTCAAAATAGATCAAGGACTATAACTATATTTACAATTAGAGTTTCAGAGTTTCGGAAGAAAACAAAACGCGAAGTAATTCAAGAGAAATAATTGAACATTGTAATATTCTCAAGAAGTCTGTTTTTGGTGGCTGAATTAGTGTACACTTTAGATATATACATATTTGATAATATATTTGGCGAAAGCGAGAAAAAGAATTTTAGTTCAGTTTAGTTAGTGTAGATCTAAAAATAGATCTGAGTACGGTACTTTAGTGCAAGTCTAAAAACAGATCTAAGTACAATAAATCAATTTAATTATTACATACGAATCATATAAAATAGTAAACATAAAGAAAATAAAAGTGATATCTTTTTTGAGATTAAAAACTGATTCTAATTGTAAATAAAGATACACGAGAAAATAATAACATGAAAAGATAATAAAATACAGATTTTCCACACACGCAAGCACGCATGTATAAGTAATATCGTTTGTTATATTTGCATATGTTAGCAACATTTATATGAATATTCATAAATATTGCTAATATATATGTTATTAATAATATTATATTACATTAACATTTTTAATTTTGGCGTTTCTTAATATTAATATTAATATTAATATTATTAGAATATATTGATGTAATATTATAATATTTTCATTAAATTTTTTATGATTATAAAGATCCGAAAAAAAAAACGGATAAAGAAGCTATATTTAAAGGCTTGTAGAGCAATCTTATCACACGAAGAGAAGAAAACATTTCTTGTTGAACGATGGTAGTGACGTTGTCCCTATAAATGCCGATTAAACACTCGTTGGCACTCACTCGCTAAGTGTTGCCGAGTGAACACCGAGAACAAAATGGCAAAGCAAGTTCAAATTAAATATACTCAAGTAAGTTGATATTTATATTGTATTGTTCATAAAATGTATGATTGTTTTTTTTTTAACTAAATATATCAAATCGCAAATATTTGAATAACATTTGAATTAAGATTTATTAATAGAATAATCCTTATGTGATCTACATAAAGAAATTTTTGCGTGTTATGTAAAGAATATGTTAACTTTATTTAAAGTAGAGAGAGTTGCAAAAACATAATTTAAATTTTACAAATTTTTAATTAAAATTGAATATAAAAAATAGCGAAAAACAGAATAAAACATTTTGTTGATTTTATCAACATTTAAACTTGTTAACGATTCAAATTTTTAAATCAATAAACTATTTTTCATTATTAACTATATCAAATATTTTTTATAGCTATTCATCGACAATGAATTTGTGGATGCTGTGAGTGGTCATAAATTTTCCACAATAAATCCTGCCGATGGTACAATTATCACTGAAATCTCAGAAGGAGATAAGGTAAAGTTCTCTATATTAATTAATTATATTATTACCATTATATATTATTATCGTAGAACACTGCATAAAAAAAGATAATAAAAGATAAGATAAAGAGATAATTACATCGCTTTTGGGGGAATCTAGATTTGGGAATTACTTGCTATTTTTTCATTTACAAATTTTTGATTATGAAAAAGTTAATATTTAAATTATTTTTTGTTAATATATAAATTAATTTATTTTTTGTTGGCTTTTAATCGATTCGATATAAAAAAATAATGATTTAGGAGGCTATTCTGTAACTTTTAACGACTCTAACGATATCGTTACAGTCATTAAGAGTTATAGAATAGACCTCGTAACGTAACACAAAAATGTAAATATAAATATTTTATTAATTTGAATCACATTTCCTACACTTATTCATTAAATTTCCGTTGTGGTCTCTATAATTTAGTTAAAGAATTTAAAAGAATTTAAAAGAATTTAAAGAGATACTATAAACTGAATAAAAACATAATTTAATTTAATTGATATAACTCGGAAAATTGAATTGTATACAGTTGAAAATAATTTTTGATTTTGATATGACACAGTTAACTTTGTTTTTTTATCTGTGCTCGAGTATTAAACCGTCTCATCATATATTTTTATATTTCATTATCTAGTTAATTTTTATCCACAAGAAATACATATAATTATTTACACGGCTACATATGTGTGTGTGTGTGTGTGTGTGTGTGTGTGTGTGTGTGTGTGTGTGTGTGTGTGTGTGTGTGTGTGTGTGTGTGTGCGCGCGCGCACATCTTAATAATAATTCGGATTCACAAATTTAAAAAAATATGAAGAGAAACAGCTACGAATCAAGAATGATATACGTAATGGTATAAATAAAAACAATATTGTAAAACAAATTTTATGACATATACTGTTAGAAATGTAATCATCTTTACAATGTAAATGAAACTCGTTATGAAATTAAAAGTAAAAGAATGATTTAACTGAAAATTAAGTTACAGTAGTTACTTAAATGTAATGAACATGTACATTAAATTTATGAAATTTACTTTTAATACAATTTTATGAAAAATATATTAAATTTCATTAAATTTTTAACAATGTATAGTACATATTCACTTAACGGTTCGATTTTTTATTTAAATCAGAATGTTCCAAAGTAAAATATCAAACTATATAAGTAAATTGATTGAGAGAAAAATAGATTTTATTGTCGATCTCAAGAGTGAAACTATTCTGACAACAGTAGAAACTCTGACAGTAGAAATTAATAGAAAAAATATTTTGAACATCAGTTGCATGCTTTCATTAAACTTTTTTCATTTAATATTTAAATATTAAAATTATAATTTTTAAAAATGAATTTTATTTTAGGCTGATGTAAATAAAGCAGTGGAAGCTGCTAAACGAGCTTTTAACAGAAATTCGAAATGGCGTACAATGAATCCATACAACCGTGGACAACTTATGCACAAGGTAAAATTTTGTGATTAGGTATTATATTTTTTTATATTTAACCTAATACAAATATTAACTGCATACTAAATATAAATGAATAAAATAGTTCGCAGATCTTGTTACACGCGATTTAGATTATATTGCTACTCTCGAAGCTCTTGATAATGGAAAAACATATACAAATGCTGTTGAGGATATTCAAGGAAGTATTGCTGTTCTTCGTTATCATGCAGGCTGGTGTGATAAAATACTTGGAACTACTATTCCAACAGGTATTCATTTTTCGAATTGTTTTCGTTTGTATAATAATTATTCTATGTATGTATAGCTATGTATGTATATAGATTAAAAAAATATGCTATATTAAATTTCACGCATTAGTTTTTCATGGCAGATATAATATAAATTGAGTGATAGCAAATAATTTTATTTATTATTTGACTAGGCGATAATAGTGTTACATTGACACGAAAAGAGCCAGTCGGCATTGTAGGACAAATCATTCCTTGGAATTATCCTTTCATGATGTTGGCTTGGAAATGGGCCCCTGCCTTGGCTACTGGATGTACACTGATCTTAAAGCCAGCCGAGCAAACACCTTTGACTGCGCTTTATGCAGCTGCTCTAGCCAAAGAGGCAGGGTTTCCAGCGGGTGTCATAAATGTCATTCCAGGTTACGGTCCAACTGCTGGTGCAGCTATTGCTGAACATCCAGAAATTCATAAAGTCGCTTTTACTGGATCCACCGAGGTATTTACATTTTGTATTGTAATATGACTGTATTGATAGAAATGTACGTATTGGTATAAATTATGTTTCTTCCCTAGGTCGGACATGCCATAATGGTAGCTGCTGGTAAAAGTAATCTTAAGCGTGTCAGCCTTGAATTAGGTGGCAAGAGCCCACTCGTTATTTTCGATGATGTTGACGGTATGTTGTAAAAATAATGAAAAATTTTAATATACTTTAATATACTTCATTAAATAAATAATTAATTTATATTACATTGGCTATATTTACAGTGAAAGAAGCTGCAAAAATCGCACATAATGCAATATTTGCAAATCATGGACAAAACTGTTGCGCAGGATCGCGAACATTTGTACACTCTAAAATATATGACGAATTTGTGAAACATGCTAAACAACTGGCGCTTGATATAAAAGTAGGCGATCCATTTGATCCTAAAGTAAATCAAGGTCCGCAAATTGATCAAGAGATGTTCGATAAAGTCATAGGCTTAATCAATTCGGGCAAACAGCAAGGTGCTGTTGTGGAAGCTGGTGGAAATCGGCAGGGCGAAATTGGTTATTTTGTACAACCTACAGTTTTTTCAAAAGTAACCGATGATATGAGGATTGCCAAAGAAGAAATTTTTGGTCCAGTTCAAGCAATCTTGAAATTTGAAACCATCAATGAAGTAATTGAACGTGCCAATCGCACTAACTATGGCCTTGCTTCGGGTGTAATCACTAAAGATATTAATAAAGCTTTGGAATTTGCCCAAGCTATAGAAGCAGGTAGTGTTTGGTACGTATTATGTAAGAATATGTGATAATATTTCATGATATGGACATATATAATTATGTATCAATATCTTTCAGGATAAATTGTTATGATGTTATCATACCACAAACACCATTTGGTGGTTTCAAACAATCTGGTTTAGGACGTGAATTGTAAGTCATAATTAGCTTAAGCTTTAAATAGTATGTTATTTAACTTTTGTATCCTTTTTTCAGAGGAGAAGAAGGCTTGAAAGAATATCTTGAGATTAAAACAATCTCTATTAATGTCACGAAAGGGAACTAATATGTATTGCACAAAGTGCATAGTACATAATCTTAATTTTTCATTATGATTTTGATTATACTTTTGTTATAAATATCTTGAATAAAAAGATTATACTTTTGTAACAAAATATTAATAAATATGTATATAATGATGTATATAATGATTTATTCATAATAATTTGTTCATAATTTGGGAAACACATATTCTTTTCCTTTTCTACCATGAAGCATAGATTAATATTTATATATTTGAGACATGTATATTTTGAAAATTAGGAAAATACATTTATATATATAAGAATGTAAAATGGATGAAAAACAAAATATATTATATTTTAGAGTTTTATAAACGTAACACTTTTATTCTAGATGAATGTTAAAACTGCAGAGTCTTATTTTGATATAATGATAAATATATTTTTTTTTACCTTTACATAACACTATCGCAAATCTATAATATGCGAATCGCAGGCTCAGGGTAATCATCTGGCGGTATACCTAATTCTTCGTCTGTCCACTTAGATGGATCTGAATATGGAAACTCTCCCTGAACAAATAAAATTCTTGCATGAAGATTACTGATATGAGATATATAAAAATAAAAATCTCGAAATTACATGATACTTACTATAATGTGGCCAAAATCGTGCCAAAAATGCCACAATATCCACCACCACATAATGCCTCCAAAAAATTCAGCTGCATATACCCATTTTTTCTCTTCTGCCATTCCGATATTACGATATATATGACTGATAAGGAAATAATACAGTAAATTATCGTAAATACATAGCAAAAAAATTAATTAAATCATAACGCATATATTTTTTTTGTACAACGAAATGCACTTGTATTGAAAAGCGAAACATTGAAACATAACCTACAACGTAGAGTATTACGTAATAATTTCACCTACCCACTATGAGATAGTCTAACGGAGCGCAGATTTGCAGCGGCTTTACTTTGATTACTTCTATGTACAATTTTTAATAAGCTTAATCCTCGTGAAATCATTATAACAATTAAATCAGCACTACTAAGAGTATCAAGTGCTACCAGATTATTCCCATCACAATTTAATACACTCGCGCAGTGTCATCAATCACACCATTTACACCTCCCTCTCCTGGTTACGCATTCGATATTCGATTGCTCGAAAATCGCAATGTCGATACTGTCGATGGGTGCGTCAGCCATATTGAACTAATGGTGAATCCTGTTCAAATTGCTCCATTCATTTTTCGCAGTTACTTTTCGTTCTTCAAAAGTGATTTGCGTCTGCTAAGATGATCGGATCATCGCGAATGTTACTGTGAAGTGTCGAATGTTATAATGCGTGGAACATTGCACACACAAACAATCCTTCTCATGTTATTGCGTCAATAATGCGTTGTTGACATATTGGCAATTCCTTTCTTTGTGCGTCCTTTATGAGTCTATTGAAATCATACTCTTATTCGAATTATGAATTTAATTGAATGAAAAAGACGAGCAACATCGGGTTTACCGGAAAAAGTGTAGGATAATCGTCATATTATACGCGGATACAGTATATATATCTCGATGTGAACACTTGAACGTTTCGTCAAATAAACGTCGTGCGACCGTATGTACGTTGAATTCTTAAGTTACGTGCGAGATTTAAACGAGATATACAGTCTCTGTATGCATCGTAAATAATAAAATTTACATGCATATAGCAATTGATAGTATCACAATGCTGGAATCAGTAGTTTATAAGGTTAGTGAATTCCTTAGAATGTATGGATTCCTTAGAATGTTGATAGTAATTAGCAGCATACTTATGTATAATCATGATCATTGCTACTATTGTTATTTAAATCAGAAAATAAAATCGCTGCAATTAACCTCTCCGTACAGCACAGATTTCCGTACAGCACATCTTAAAGCCATCCAAAGGACATGTACTTGGGTTGTTTGAACGTCCTAAGGATATTTCTAAGATGTCTCTTGGATAAAATGTGCGGTATAGGTCCCTCAGAGAAATTCAATTTAATATTGATCAATTTAATACTGAAAATTACATATTTTTACATTTTTAACATAAATTAAAATAATAAATTAAAATTTAACATAAATTAAAATGTATATACAAAAAATAATCTATTTTTAAGAGGTAAATTTTGTGACGAGTCAGTCGCTTCAATACAAAATAAATAATTAATCACTATATCTTTCAATATTAATTAATTTTTGCAAGAGTTTTATGAGTTGTATGATGTAAAACTATTCGGGCTATTTGGACTTGTCACAAAATTTCTAATTAAAAATAAATTATGTTTCACTTAGATTTGTTAATTTATATTAAAATCTTGTGTGAATTTTAATAAATCATTAGTTGATTATTTATTATTGATAAAATCTTCCTGTATTACACATAGTGGATCCGAATAGCTTCAGTGTAAATTAAATTTCAACAGAGTTGAAGTCTAATGACAAAACTTAACATGATTGTTATGTTTATAAAAATATATGCATGAGTTAATAAAAACTCAAGTGAACATTTTTTTTTACTTTTGTTATCTTTTTAGAGAATGTTTAAAGAATGTGTAATTAAAGAATGTGTAATCGGCCGTGGTTAAAAAAAATTATCGTATTTAATATTATGATTGCTATAATATTATAACGTAATAATGAGATAAATAATATTATAATGCATTATAAGAATTTTATTTATCTCATTTGTCTATTTCTCCAAATTCATACAATTTTATTTTCTATATTTGAGTCACAATTCTCAGAATACGGCTTTTATTAAGTAAAATATTTTATGTCATACGTCTTGATTTGAAGATTATTTGAAGATTCCTATTGAGGTACACGTTTAATAAAAAAGTGATTGTTATTGTTTAAAATTATTTCGCATAAAATTTAAAAAGTGTTTCATGAAATGATCGTCGCAATAAAGATATCACGTACAGTTGTCAACTATATATTCACGATTTCATTTCACACACACACACACACACACACACACACACACACACACACACACACACACACACACACACACACACACACA
>NW_017259245.1:3236710-3236915 GCF_001594045.1 Atta colombica
CACACACACACACACACACACACACACATACATCACAATTGCGTTTTTTTTCTACATCGTAAGTGCAATTGCCACATTTATCGCGTATACAGCTGTATATATAATTTTTTTATAAAATAACATGAATTTCTTATTTCTCTATAATATTATATAATATTCTCTATAATATTCTCTATAATATTGTTTATAATATTTAAATAATATA
>NW_017259245.1:3237105-3292765 GCF_001594045.1 Atta colombica
ATATTTAATTCTTTGTTTGGATTTATTAAAACGATTATATCTTGAATCGCAAGTGTGAATGAAAAATTGAAGAGAATTAAGTAAAAAAAAATATAAAATTTTAAATTAAATATATCACAAATAATAATAATAATATTAATAGAAAATATTAATAGAATGTTACAAATATCTAAAAATTTATCGAGCATCTGTTATTATCGGAAAATACGTATAAGATATTTGTTTCCAACGAAAATATGCCGAAAGATAGATATATCAATCATCTGTTTAGGAATATTAAATATTTTTGTAGATATTTTTATTGTGCATTAAAAAAAATTATTTAATTGACTAAATTAATTTAGTCAGTCGAACAATTTTTTTTTTAGTGTAATATGAATTAAATTACTGTTATTCATATTATTTATATTATCATATTGATTGTAGGTTTTAATCGGCCAGACAATGCCATCGAAGAAACAACGGAAGAAGTGGCGATGGCGACACATTTTGGTGAGTATTTTTATTTATTTATTTATTTATTTATTATCAATCAATTTATTACGAATCATAAAAATCAAATATTTATTCATTTTTTAAAATATATAAATTTTAAAACAGTTATATATTTTATACATAAAAATTATATTTTTAAGACAATGTTTTTTTAAGTGGTAAAAAAAAGTTATTCAGCGTCCGTTCCATTTTGTCCTTCTTTTACGAGATTAATTTACGACAGCTTAACATTCGATGGAAGTCGTAGAAGTATATCAGTCGCGGAATGTTCGCCATTATCCACGGTACGACTGAAACTTGGGGAGCAAAGGGGCACATTCGTATGTTAGGGGAGCATTGCAGCCCGTTGCTATTGGCTGAGCAAACGCTTTTACAAGCTGCAGCGAAGCATTTGATCCCCCAGTAGCAACCCTCCCGAGACTTATCTCGCATTGGCGCTTCAGCCATAATAGCGGCCCCCGGTTCTACCTAATAATATGTTTTATAGAGGCCGTCGTCCAGTATCTTTCGCCAACGAACGAGCTCTTAACCGTAGATACGAAACACCCGTATAACTTAGAACAAAATTGTCTTTACAGAAATGTACAGAATGAAAAAATATAAAAGTATATATTTAAATAATTGGACATTAACTTTATGGAAAAACTGAGCAAAAAGTCTTAGTGAACACAGGTACAAAAATGCAACCGTTTCTAAGATATAAACAACTTTGTATGCTTGTCTCATAACTAATTTATTGTTTTTTCATGTTGCGTGCAATATGAAAAGAGAGAAATCGAGATAAATAACACACTGATAGTTTATTTAAAAGAATTACGGATCCAAGATGATCTCTCATAATACTTATTCAATCATAATGGTTAGTTGATATAAACTTACTGATTTTCGGTGAAATTTTTTATTATAAAGTGTGTATGGAAATTGAATCAGAAGATTCAGAACGCGATTTGTAAACACTAAGATAAATCTTCACGTTGCATACGACTCATAGAAGCTGATCAGTTGTGATACTAACATACAAAATCGTTTATATCTTAGAAACGGTTGAACTTTCGACTTGTGTTCATTAATATTCATAGTGAAGTTAGCACGACATTCTATTAATATGATAAAAATAATAACAGTTCTAGTAGTATTTTTTTTCACAGTTCTACAGTTCCTTATAAAAATAAAAAATAGTTCGACATTTTTTATATTAAAAAATCAAAGTTGGAAATATAACGTGTTAATTTCGCAAATTTAGCACAATATTTTTCCTCTAAAATACAAGAAAAAGATAAATATTGAGATTGACAAGAAAATAAGTAGTTGCGTTTTTTTAAAAGGCATCTATCAGTAAAAATCGCAATTACTTTCTCATCGACCAATATAAATATATCTTGATAGAGTAAAGTTTCAGCTTTAAGAATCTCTTTTTTAAATTGCAATACGACAATTTTTAACGGAGTTATGAGCAATTAAAGTCAAAATGATCCTTTTATATTTAATCCGCTATAACTCAGTAACCAAAAATCATAGGAATATTTAAAAAAAAAACCGATTTTGTAGGGAAAATATCTTTCACGATAGATAATCGAAAATTTTCTCAAATTTTCTCTTTGTTTTGGGCACGTTACAAATCCAAAATGAGAAGAAAATTTTCTGTCTTTTTCAGCTCGTAGTTTTTGATATGTAAAAATTATCAAACTCATATAAACTTAAAAAATATGTAAGCTTTTAAAAGAGATTTCAAGCTTTAAAACTTTTTTAAATTTCATTCATTATTGACGAAGATATTGTATATACAACTTTGAGCTAAAAAAAACGCAATTATTTCTTTACTAATTCAATATTTCTGCTTTTAATTATAGACCACATTAGTACTCGGATTCTATCAATATATGTAATTTAAAAACAAAAGATTCTCTCTAATAATTACCCATTTAAATAAAAAGTATTAAAAAAATCATTCAACATTTATGTGATAGATAGTACATTGTATTGACAAAAAAAGTTTGTGTTCATAATCAGATTTTATATTTAAGAGTTCCTTAAATTTATGTTCAAATGCTCCAATTATTTTATTGGTTACTGAACATCTAAAGATAAAATTTATGAACTGACTATGAACACAGACCTTTTTTTTATCGGTATAATGTACTATCACATAAATGCTGAATAATTTTTTTAATATCTTACATTTAAATTGGTAATTATTGGAATCTTTTGTTTTCAAATTACATATATTGATAGAACCCAAGTACTACGTGGTCTGTAACTAGAAGCAGAAATATTTATCTTTTTCTTGTATTTTAAAGGAAAAATATTATGTTAGATTCGCGAAATTGACATGTTACACTTTGTCCAATTTTGATTTTTAATATAAAAATGTCGAACTTTTTTTTATTTTTATAAGGAACTGTAGAACTGAAAAAAAATACTACTGAAACTGTTATTATTTTTTTCATATTAATAGAAATGTCGTGCTAACTTCACGGATATTTAAAAATGAGATTTATGGTGTTAACACGACAATACGACATTCTTTAGTATAACAAATAATGACAGCACTTTTTTCATGATTCTGTAGCTTCTTATATTAAAAAAATAAAAACAAGTTTTGCATTTTTTATACCAAAAAATCGAAATTGAAAAAATTTTAGCCGGAACTCTGTTTAAATAATTAAAGTATAGATCTCTGCTAGTAATAACTAACGAAAAATGTCGCTGGAATTGCGATTATTACAAAACATTTCCATGATATACATATAATATTATAATTTCTATAATATATTTCTATTTAAATCTTCCTCTTTTGCATTCACACATTCGATATCTGAAAGATCAAACCGTTTTATGTAAGTTGTGTATTTCATTTTTACATTATTTATACACATACACACGCACAAAATTAATGATATAATAATTATTAAAGTATTAAAATATAATATTTTACTCTCGGCTAATACTTAAACTCTTAAATTTATTACATTTCAATGATATCGATAAAAAGTTTAGCGATTGGTTCTATAAATAAAAGTGTTTTACTCATTTTGATCCTAGATTAATTAAATCGCATATAATATATAAAACATATGTATATTAATTTAAAAAAATAACTGTTACATATTTCTATAATCAGAGGCATAAGAGCAGCAGTTCTCTGAAAGAAAACCGAGTACATTGAAAATTAAAGTTATATTTTAAAAATACATTATTACATGCACTAAATTGCATTACTTAATATCTCTCTGAGAGAAAAATGTACTAAATTTTAGTAAATATTCGTTTGAATATAGTGTCAGTTGAATATTTACTAAATGTAAACATATATTTATTTACAGAACCATTAATTTGATTTATCCATTATTATACTTTATTTAGCGTATTTTATTTTTCGTAAATAATTAATACTATTCAAAGTTAGTTATTTATTAAAACTTAGTATATTTTCTTTTTATGTAATCATTATTATTGATTATAACTTATCATTGTACTTTCTATGAAATATGTTTTTTACAAACGTGAAAACGATATTAATTAATGAGTTGATTTTTTTAATCTTCGAACACAAATCCAATTGAAAATATTTGATGGTCATTCGTAAAATAAAAATAAAATTTCGAGAAACATGAATATTTATTTTGAAGCAATTATTTGGGGACTTTTGGAAAATTTGGAGGTTTTTGTTCAAAACTCTAAATGAAAATTTTGTAGCTTATTTTGATGACAAGCTGTAATGAATGATAATTGAATGCTACGTTAATAAATATGTATTTTAGAGCACGCAATATATTTTAAAAATATAATTATATATATTTCTGTTTTTAATATACTTGAATACTTTCAGAGACGACGTGTATAACACGTTCAATTAAAATCAAAATAAATCCATAGAGATAATATAAATTCTTTACTGTGTATAAATATTTATTGCGTCAAAATTATTTTGATGATAATCATATTCAACCTTCACGCTGTTTGTAAGTATCTTCTATGTGAGATGTGCATAACTGGCAACAAACGTGCTAGCGCATCGCTCGATTGTTAATTCATAAATTTAGTGTTGTCATTTTGGGCCAGTGACAGTGTTTACATCATCACAATAACTTTCGTTTAGAGAGGGGAGACTTTTTGATGATCCACTTTTACGAGACTGTTCGGCGGTTTTCCGCATACATTCCCCGCAGATTAAGAAAAAGAGCGAGCTAAGTTGCACCCCTTTATGATCGCGTAAACTGCATTGGATTGCAAATTCTCGAGCACATAATAACGATCTCATCACCATTCCCATCGTTCCCGCGACGAAGAAACGGGGCCTGTAGATTAGATGGCTCGTTCGATGGGCGATACGAGAAATATGTCGGCTCGTATCCCATTACCGGGTGCGCCACCCCTCTTCGGTTGATGTGGCGCGCACGCTACTTCGCTTCTTCACGCCATGGAACCAACCGTTCTGGCAAGGAGATGCTGCGAGAGAGTGTTTCCATGGATACTAAGTCGGCCATCTTGGTCTATGGGCGTGAGGGATTCGATAGACCGGAGGAAAATCCGATAAATTAACTGCGACTACGTGGGAACGTACGGCTTCAATCCAAAATGGCGATTTGTTTCCAGTTGCAGTATATGTATATTCTCCGCAATAGTAAATATTTCTATTCTATAAATTTTTATGCACATTATTTTTGTTAAATCTTTTTTTGACAAAAATTTTTATATATCTTAAAAATTGCTAAATTAGCTGTAAAAACAAAAGTTATGCCAATCTTCTGTCCCATTTTATTAATTCATTTAAAAGTTAATATAACAACTAAATAAATTCAATATTTAACTTTTTCAAAAATATACATACATATAAAAAATATTTTTACAGAAATTTGCTTGCATACGGGCGAAAAATTGCGAAATATTTTTATTAAAAAATGCGGCTGTAATATATTTTTTACATGTATGTATATTTTTCCGTCAATATATCTATAAAAAGAATCCCTTTTTTATCGTTGGTGATTGCCAATGTCATGTAACATACAGAATCGCATGACGGAATAACCAAAATTAAAGATAGAAAAGAATGAGCGTGGCGAAAAAGAAGCTAAAAAAGCAATAAAACTACGGATGCGACTTTAGTCGAACGTTTGAGGATCGCATTCTTTTCACGCGTATTTGGCATTATTGTTCCGCGACGTGGTGTTCCTTCAACAGAAGGAATGGGTCGCTAAAGGCATACTTTTATTGCACCTGTAAATATTATAACCTCCATTTGCTTTTTCTTCTATAACTAAAGATCTTTCATAATCGAAAAAACGAAGAATAATTCCTAAAGAGAACTATTGTGTTTAAAATTTTTGGTATTCTATAAATCTTGTTATTTGTAAATAATATTTATTTGTAATGAAGAAGTTAAAAGTAAAAATGTGTAATTATTTATTTTGTATATCTATATAATCGCGAAAGTTTGGACATGTATATCGATACTTTCATTCTTTTTCGAGATAGGGTTATAGATAACGGAATATAAATATAGGGATATAAATAATGATTTTGTAAAGTATTAAAAATTAAATGTGTATAAAGATACCGAATGCTGTTAGCAATAGCTACAGTCAATCTCTTAACTATCCTCCATTTTGATAACGGCTACGCACGGTTTCCTTTATTTGTCAATAAAAGCGTACAATGTGTTTTGTTTCCTTGGTAACGATCGCATAATGTGTTTCCTCCTTCGCAATGAAGTCCTTCAATATGTCTCTTGTGAAAGTAGCAAGAAAGTCATTGTCCCACCGGTACTTTTAACCGCGTGGTAGCAACTGCTGAATTGCCAATTGGGAAGGTTTTGTTGAAAAGCGATAAAAGTGTTTTCATTTTTTTAAACTATTTTATATCAGTTTAGTGTAATATTATCATTTGATTACAACATTGATTGACTTTTATTTTATATTTTTATATATAATTGTTTGAATTACATACTTGGAATTGTGATATTATTTTAAACGTGCCACAAAATACCTTTAGTACGAATTTAATTTTTGTAATGGATTCAATTTTTCATAATAACAATTTTTTAAAAACTCTAACTATAAAAATTATATTTCTGTGAATAAAATTTTAAGATTAAGTTAAGAATAAAAATTTTGCTATTCAGTTATTCCAAATTGTGTTTCATGCTATTATAAGATATAATTTCTAATTATTAATTTCATGTAAAGTGTCTTGCAACCATATAATACTTTTAAAAGCAATATTTTAAAGATTAACAAGAGATGAAAATCTAATATAAAATGTTGAAATTATAATAGTTTTTATATGGTAAAAGTATTATGTTATAATACTTTTATACCATTATAAGTAATTTTACATAACATTTTGTAAATTTTTTTTATTGCTATGAAGTCATATCAAACAATAATCTCTTGTTTCTGCTAAAGAAAATTTAATAGTATATTTGCTAGAGAAATTATTTAAATTTTATTTAGCTGTCTTGCATACCGCTTAAGATAATCTCAGAGGCGATACGAGGCACTGAGTATGTAGGTATACTCTAGAGCGCAAAATTATAATAATATAATAAGTGTTAAATATATTGTTACAAAATAAAATGAAATTTATGGTATTCGTATTCTTGTATTATGCAAATTGGTGGAAATTTCTTTTTTTTTTAGTCGGTTCTTTGACGGGGGATAGTGTTTCAGAGACATAGCAATTCTTGTGCTAGGCGCGAAAGCAAATTTCAGCGTGCCAAAGATGGTCATAATGTTTCCGGATAATCTACAGTGATGGTCTAAAAATTATTTATAATGATAGTAGAAATAGAAATTGCAATGTAAATTTTTTTTCTTAAAAAAATTTACATTGCTTTTATTTATGATGAAGAAAGTCCGATAATTTTAAGTTTATTAATCGCGTTTCTCTAAATCGACAATTTTATTTTTACAAAAATAAAATAATTATTTGTATATTGCAAAAAAATAATTTGCCACTTATTTAACACTCGATTCTTGGAATCTTTGTTTATCTACAATCTATATGTATATATCTATTAAATTACTCAAATTTATAGAAATTTTTGGAATTTTATTTGTCATTTGTTGTTTAGTTTTGGATTTTTAGTTGTTATGCTCAGTCGAAAAATTTTTCGGAATCTTATATGTATATCTCAAATAAGTTATATATCTAATGATGAAAAAGAAAAACTTTGAGCCAATAGTGATAGTATTCTTTGTCTTGGATAAAATTACTAATGTAGGATGATTTAGGAGAATCAAAAAATATTATCAAAAAATATTATAGAAAAGCTTTTACTTAGATAAGTATCAAAAAAGATATTACAGAAACATTATCTTTATAAACTTAATTAACTATTTAGGTGTAACACATTCTGCATACTTTTAATAAAAGGATAATCCGCGCACGAAATTATTAATAATGTAATTATATAATGAATTAAATATTATATACATTTATAGGAAATTAATGTAAAATTTATTTATTTGCCAGATTTGTCGTCAACAAAACAAATAGCATACTTTATTTTAATATTTTCTATTGCTTGCTTCCTTTACAGTCGCAGTATTCATACATGATATATTTGTATCTTGACATTTTCTGATTACTACACAGAAAAAAAATTATTCTCAATTTAAAACGATTATATTCTGTTCAACATAATCTTTATTTCCTATATAAGCAACAATATAAAATCTTTTTAAAAGAATTTGCTAATCTTAAATTTCAACAATATTACATTCTTATATTTATATCAAATAATATTCATATATCAAATAATATAATAATTCTTATATCAACAATATTCTAATTCCCGATTTAAAAATATTGTAATTTTCTATCGATATGATTTCCTTTCAAATTAAGAAAATTATTATCAATTACAATGAAAATATATTTTTCTTGGTATAACTAAATCAAATTTCTTCATATAAGCAAATTATGTCGGTTTAACGCTAACAAAATAATCTTATTTCAAGTCTTATATATAAAAAATAAAGATATTTTCAAAATAAGAATAGTCTTTTCTTTTGTGTAATTTTTATTGTGTGTGTGAAGCTGACATCTCAGTGGAAACCAGTGAAAACTTATTAAATATTCAGAGTTTCGAGTTTATTTTCAATTTCAAACATGTTCGATATTCCGGACTATATAATCGGAGTTTAATCAGTTTTCTTCTACACAGTAAAAAAATGTGTGCTAAATTTAATATATTTCACATGTCTCAAATGGCCCACTCAAATTTTTGTGTTTAACATAAGATGAATATGTTAGAAAGTAACACAAATAAAAAATTAACACAAGAAACGTAATACTTTAACACAATTTAAATTTTATAATGTTAAATTTAACTGAAATTAGATGCTATTTTTACATTTTTAATTTAGACGATACCTTTGTAATATTTAACATATGCAATAGATTTAACAGATTTACAAAGAGAAAATAACTTAAAATATTTGTACCTTTTTATATCTAAAATATGTATACTACTAGTTGTACATATTTCTTCAATAAAATTAACATTTATAATATATTAAATCAACACACACATTTTATTCATTTATTCTTAGAATTTATGTTTTAAAATTATATTATTTTTATGTTATTTGTTTACTTATCTATAAATTGTATTATTTGAACACTGAGAAATATTAAATTTAATTTAACACAAAATATTCAAATAACACAATCATATTTTGTTAAATTAAAACTCAGATATGTAAAAAATTCAACACAAAATTTTAACAAGGATTTAAGTGGACCGTTTCTAACACAAATACATAAAATGTTCTAACAAAAAATGTTTTTTACTGTGTATAATGTCATAAAAATCAATTATATTGTATATATTGTAATTCAATAGAAAAGAATTATTTTGTAAGTTTCATGATATGATTAGCGTCTGTCGAGAATTCATTACTTGTGACAATTTATTTGTTGTGAATGACTATTTCGGCTGATTGTTAAATCAATATAGATTAAGAATATGTTAGATTAGATTGCTAATGAGAACTCTAAAGACAGTTGAATCGTTCAAAAATTTAGAATAAAAAAAATACCTGTACATCAAATGAAGTAAAATGTATTTCATACTCGATTTTATATTATATTTTAACAATTTGCGCACTCCTTCCCCTGTTAATTCTCGTTAGCCTTAAAAGCCTTTGTTATTGTTATCTTATTTTCAATAGTTCAATAGTTTTATTTAGATTAAACAAATAGTTCCGACTATTAAAATCGAGAAATCGGAAATGTGACACTAGGTTTACATAGCGCCAACTTTATCTAACGAAAGTACAGCTACAGTTTCTTATAGTATTTAAAAAAATACATAGTTTTAAAAAGAGTTCTCTTAATTGTTATTTTGATTTTTAAACAACTATTTTCTCTAAAAAAAAGTCTTTACGCGAATAAAGCTGTTCGATTTTAAAGAGTTCTGTGAGATAGTTATTTTCTATAATATATATTCTATAATATATATTCTGTGGTAATTCTCGTGTATTATACATTCGGAATTATACTATACAAGAGTAAGAACTTTTTAAAATTTGACAGCATTACACACATATTCCCTGAAAGACGGCTTTCTCGGGTGTTAAAAATTATTTAAAAAATAAATAAATGATCAGAACTCTTTAGAAAACATTAGAATACATTCGGAACTACACGAGAATTACCATAGAATTATTAGAACTCTTTAAAATCGGTCAGCATTTCATTTTGATTCCTATAAAGATCATTTTTTAGAGGAATAATTTGTTTAAAAATCAAAATAATAATGTTATAAATTTAATCGTTAGAATTTTCTTTAAAACTATCTTTTCAAATCCTATAAGAAACTATGGTTGAAACATTAGATAAAATTGGCTGTGTATCTGATGTCTCATTTTGCTTTTTCAGTTTCTCACCTTTAATGGTCGAAATTATTTCTTTAATCTATATAGAATTATAGAATTATTGAAAATGAACTCAGAAGTAATATATGTATAATGAGTTTCCACCAAGTGAAACGTCAACTTCACACATACACAATAAAAATAGACTTTGAAAATGCTCACATCTGAAATTAGCACTGAATGATTCTGAATAATCTATTTGATGTCCTTTAATGAGTGCTAGAATTCCTCATAAAAAAAATAATTTTTTACTTTTTTAAAATAAAAATTATTCGCAAATTAATATCAAGCTCGAATAGTTTTGAACGTATCCTTTCGATAAGTTCTAAAGTTCCTGATAAATAAAACATATCAAATCTTTATATTTTTAAAAAATCGCCATTCAAAGTTAGCAATGATAAAACTTGTTGATATTGAATGAACTTCTTAATTACAGGTCGGATCATTTTCTGTCATTATAACTTTTTATAATGTTCTTAGAGTATTATATAAAATATAGTGTACTATATAAAATTGCCGCCAAAACTACGGAAACTTTGAAAAAATTATTTCGTTGAACCTTAGTCGATTTTCGCAAGTCGCACCTTCGAGATCGAATAATGTATTACTTAATTACTAATCGGACAATTTTCAGATAATATAATTTTTTACAGTATTACTAGTGTATGCGTGTAAGTGAAGTTATAAACTTAAATGTGCAAATTCTATCCGATTATACCATTAGTCAGTTTTGATTACTTTGAAATTTATATTAATATAAAAATGTTAAAATTATACAATAGTTTCTGTAAATACAGAATACTATTGTATTGTATAATTTTGACATTTTTATATTAAATTTTTGTATTTTACTGTAATCTTTAAATATTATATAAGTTATATAAGTATAAATCTATAAGGTTAAAGAAAGATACTACTATTAAAAAATATTATGCAGATCGCAGGACACTTATGACGTTAACCCCTTCAGACCCAACAAACATCAAATTTGAAGATATATAATACCGTTGAAATTATTTAATTCTATCGATATCTGAGATCTAATGTACAATATATAATAATGTAGGTATATGTTGGAAAAATAATCAAAATTTTGAAAAAATTGTTTAGTATGAATTATATAATATATTTAAGTACGCATGAACTGAATTTGAAAAATTTTTTTTAACATGGTTCCAATAATATCCGGTCTAAATTGATTAATAATTAAAAATTATATCTTTGCTATGCTTAATCGGGAGAAATTAGTTTCTACAGATTGTTCAATAAAGAAGTTAGTGTATTTTAGACTCGAGGAGCACGCAGGAATCGTTGTATTCACATTTTTTTTTACTCAAATCGTATCTGCGATTTTTTTTTGTTTTTATCTTATTTTTTGTTTAATAGAGGCACTCCTTTCGCAGATGTACATTTTGTACATTTTATACATATGCGTGAAATCCATCCATCCAATGCAACATTCCAAGAAACATAGACATCTCTCATCTGGAACATAGACATCTCTCATGAGATTTTCGTAACAATGGATTATTTTCTGGAATTAAATTATTAGCCTAATATCCTATCTCCAGCTTGGATCCATACATATATCCACTGATATATGATATGGAACCTGCAGTTTAACACCGATTTGAACAGCGAACCGCGAAAAATCGCGTATACGGGGCTCAAACGGGATCGGATCTACAGATCACGAGTTAATTGCACTGAGCGGTGAGCAACTCGTCGACGCCCCACTTTCTTAAACTATACTGCGAATTTCTTTTTTTTATAAAAATCAATTATTATTAAAGTCGTAACTTTTACTTGTACTATAGAATAAATAAGATTTTGTGAAGGTTATTATTGTAGAGCATGAAACGGAATATTATACATTGGATTAATAAGGCCTAAAAATAAATTCCTTTATATTCTTTTATTTACATTTATTTATTTACATATATGTTGCATTACATGTACGAATCGATTCTTACTCTTTGGTAATGTATTCTATTTTGTTGTAATGCGTTCTTTGTTTCACGCATATGTACTACATGTACAAAATATACATCTGCGAGAGGAGTGCTCCTTAAATAAAAAATAAGACAAAAACAAAGAGAAATCGCAGATATGGTTCAAGAAAATGATAAAATCAACCGTTGTTTTCTTCTATTTAAAATGTAAAAAAAATTTCTCGAATATGAGGACAATTTTAACTATGTTTTTCGAATTCAGCAAGTAAAATTGAATAAGAAAAAAGATAAATACAATAATACCTGTTCCCCAAATCGTCTAAAATGCACCAACTTCTTTATAAAAATAATACAGCATATTACTAGAGATATTTTGTACGAATACAAAAAGTGATAAGATATACGATTTGAAATTATTTTCTCCGGCTTATTATAGGGACAGAGAGAAATGCAAGTTAAATATTTTTAAGATAGAAATATTTTATATATTAAAAATATTATATATAGTAAAAGTATATATTAAATATATATTAAAAGATAGGTATGTTTACTGAATGTATAAACAGTATAAATGCATAAATAAATTTTCGCGGAGCCATACGGACTATAAATTTGAAATAGAGGGAGCGTTTATGTTCTAAATAAGCGACTCCTAATTTTTCGCGCGTTAACTTTGTTGCAATAACGAGAGCTAAAATTATTGACGTAGAGATACTTAGGAAATTAGGAGGCCGTTCTCTCACTAACCGCCAATCATCGCTTCATAAAATTCGCTATGCGAATGTAAATCCATTACCCAAATTTAAAGGCATTGCCCGAAGGATCATGTCGGTCTTGTTCTTTGGCGTTAAGTGGTTCGCCACTATTTCTGCAAAAAAAAGAAAAATACAATGCCTCCCTCGTAACCGTAATCACGAGCAAGATACGTTTTTCGCGCGTACGTCGCTGTTCCTTAATATCAAGCAAGCCTGTAATTGCCGAAGAGAAGCAACTATAGGCTGTGGAGACGCGTATAAAATAGTATCCAAGTAAGCTTGATATTTTCGGTTCGTAAAACTTTATGGATGGTAATATCTCGCACAGCGTAACGCTCAGCAGACACTAAAACTTCTCCGGACTGCCCTATATAAATGTATAGAAAGTCTCATCAATGTAACCCTCTAAGTCCGTTCTATTCGCTTCTTCGATTTCTTCGTCATTGTTGAATCTTGCAAGAAAAACGTTTAATATTTCGCGCATATGGAACATTAATATTAATATATACATATATTTACTAAGGTTATAATATGTCCAGATTTGATATAAAATTTTTCTATCTAATCAAAATTGTTTTTTTTTTTTAATATATTCTTTTATATTATACGGGATGTATCTTAAAATCGCCCACTATAATCATATAGCTATTTCTGATTAAAAATTGAATAAAAAAATTCTGAATCATTTTACAGTTTTTCCAATAGTTAATGAGATATTAATTTCTATACATTGCGAAATAAGCAGGTAAAAAAATTGACACATAACTTTAAAATATCTTTCAGTGTTCTTTTAAATATCTTAAAGATGTTCCCCAAAGAACTCTTAGAAATATCTTAAAATTCTGTGCCGATTTTATGCATTCTGCTCATTGGATAACTAATAAAAAAAATTGCGAAAATTCCAAAATGGTAAATGAATTTTTGATTCAATTTTTGATCAGAAATAACGCTATTTGATTAGCTTTTTAAGATACAATATATTTGCAATATCAACTTGCACTTATTCTTATTATTAATAATTAATTAATTAATTAATTATTTTTATACTTATACCATACATATTTATATTATGTAGAAACATAATTATCAATAAATTTTCTAGAAACATAATTATCAATAAATGCAGAAGCAATACTAGATCTTATAATACATATATTTAATATCTAATTTTGGTATCTAATTTTATACAAATGTTAAGAATATTTGAGAATATTTATTATTACTAAGAGCATAACTACTCATTAGGAGATAACTAAATCTTAGAATTCTTGAAATCCTATTTTACTCACAGAAGATCTTTTTAGATATCTTCTTTTTCAACATGTATCAATCGATATTACACAGAATCTCGCTAGATGGCAGTTTCTAATATGATCTTTTTTAGTTGCCTCTTTTTCAATACAGAACATTAAAATATTTCTTTCAAAAATACAGAAATCCTTTACATAAATTCAAAAAATTATACAATAACGTTAAATTTATTTCTTAATGAGGACATAAAACATAAAGGGAACAATTAATGCGTAATATAAAAAATTAATATATTACACGTGTAATATATTAATAAATTTTTTGAATAATTTTTATTAAAAAATTTTTTATATATTTGTTTATTTATCTTGCAAATTACACTCTTTAATTTGTAATACATTAAAAGTTATGGTTATATGTTTTATTAAACTTATCAGTTTTAAAATTAACGGATGATAATATTTTACGTTCATATATTAGATATAATATGCTGTAAATAAACAATTATAATTTTTTAAAATAAAAATAGTTTTATGGCTCCAAGAATTAAAAGTAAAATGCCTATAAGAGCTTTTGCGATTGTAGTGTGTAAATAATATATGGTGATAAAATATAATTTGCAAATAATTGAAATACATTTATTAATGGGGTAATTGCAATTTGATAGGTTGCTTTGATAAGTTGTTGTGTAAATAACTTGATAAGTTAGTAAGTACATTCCAATTGTTTGCGAATTATGTCTTATTACCTAATCAATATATTTATTTACTATATTATTTACGCAACAACCGAAGCTCATTCTGGCCATTTTACTTATATTTGTTTTACAATATTTTGTAGTAATAATAATACTTGTTCGCTAATTGATAAACTAAATAGAACAGAAATACGAGTTTGATAGTTGGCACTATTATTAGTTTTTATTAATATATTATATTTAAATGCATTATTAAATGCATTTACAATTTCTAATTTTGTATTGATCATTTTCACATTTCATGTAATTGATTTAACAGCATTTAACCGTTGTAACATTTTTCAAATTCGTTTTTATTTTACTTTCAATATGTTTATTTTATTACTCATGCATTGTGCAATTTTTTATCTGCTTAGTTAAATAATGTTGCAGATAATATATATCGTATTTAGACAAACCGCTTATAAAATATAATACATAAATAATTACATAAGAATCCATAGAAAATTATACATTGTTTATATGTTGGTGAGATATAAACTGAGAGTTTAATCAGTATATAACGGAAACATTCCGCGCGCATATCGTGTTTTTTCACCCTGACTTTTTCTCGCCGCGACAAGTTTCTGAATTGACACTTTATTTTGAGTCCTCTGAGAAAACGGCATCGCAGGTTTTGGCTACGAACGACGATGGCATAACTTTGAAAGATGCACCGCGTATTTATTCGTTACACCATGATAATCAGTTGAGTAAACAACGAACGAGTCGTCTTTGGCGACGGCCGTCGGATCTCGAAGGACTCTACTGCTTCCACTAACCAAAATGAGCGATCAGTTTCTCTTGAGCAGCACATCTAACTACATTACATTTATATATTCTTTCGTAGAATATAAAGAAAATAAAACCTAGTGATTTTAGTATTGGTTCATTACAATCCGCAAGTGTTCATCAAAGCCATAAATTGAGGACAAAAATATAACAGTGATCAATTGTGATAAAAGTGTTTTGTTTTCACGATTAATAAAATTATTACAGCTGGCGTTATTTTCTATAGAAGTTTCTGAATGAATATACTAAACACATGGCAGATTTAAGGTATTAATAGATAATAATATTAATAGATAATAAGTACTTCTAATTCGGAGTATTAGAGGACTTATTAACGGAGCAATAATCTATCAAGTTTCAAGCTTGACATCCTATTATCCTATAATATTATAATTTCTATTAGAAAATATTATTTTACAGTGACAGAAATAAGAATTAAAAACAAATCTAAGATAATTTAATAATATGCTAATAAATCTAAAGAAAAGAGAGAAAAAAGTCATTTTAATACTAGTATTGTCAAATTAGAAAAATTCCAAGATGCAACTTTTTATCTATTAAGAAAAGCAGTACAGAAAGATTATTGTCACGTACTCGGATATTCAAATTAGAATTTAAAATCAGTAAACAATGCAGTAAAAAATCTGAATGTTCATACGGATATAAAAAAATTTAAGTACATAAAAGTTACTGAGAAACTCATTTAATTGATTCAATTAATTTTTGGATATGAGCAAACAAATTCTTGATTCATAATAAAATAATTTAGTTAAAGCAAAGCATTTTTGGTTATTGTAACATTTTACTTGTTTCTAATAAACATCTTTGTCAATGTTTATCAAAAACAAGTAAAATGTTACAATAACTAAATGTTTGGTTCAACTAAATTATTTTATTGCATCAAGAATGTTTTTGCCTATATCTAAAGAAACTAATTGATTCAAATAGGATTCTTAGCGTATTTTTTTGCTTTCTTTGTATCTCAAATGAGCTTTGTCGTATAGTTTTTTTTTTTTAAATAGTGCAAAGATTAAAGAATTATGAAGGAAAACAAGAATTAATCGTATTTTTTCGCATCATTACATAATCTATCAATTTTAGAAAGATACTTAATGTTATTCTGTCAAGCGTTATATTGTTTAGAAGTACTACGTTAAATTGTAATAAGAAGTCTTCTTAAAAGTCTTCTTAAAAATCTTGTTAAATTCTTTTTGTTTTAATGTCATGAAATTGAATAATTATAAATTATCTTTTAAGTTATAATTATTATTGAATAATTATAACTTATCATATAGTTTGAAATTTAAAGATGTAGAAAGAAACAGCATGAAGCATTGTCTTTTTATTCATCATATCTCTCACGATTGAATAAAATCCGTTAAAGTACAGATGATATTCTTACTTTGATAACACGTCTGACATGTTTGTTTGTAATCAATCTCCACATTATACTACTCAAAGTCGGTAAAATGCATTGAAACTTGCTGGCAAATCAGAACGAATCGTCATGTGTAAATCTTTATGAGACAACTTAGTTATATAGGCCGCGTAGAAGCGAAGAGCAAGGACGAAAATGTCGAAGTGGGAGAATACATAAGCATGCTGTTTTTATAATACACGTTAAATAACTTTATGACGCCTCAAGTATCGTGGCAAATTGATTTCGTAACGACAATCACAGAATTAATGCACAATAAAAGTATCATGGCGGCAATTAAGCCGAGCACTTGCTTAACTGTGAACCGCTCGCGGCATTTCAGTCGCGTTTGGGAGCGCCGAATGAATGATACATAAAACGGATCGATGTGCATAGTGCAACGTTTTTAATTTTTTTTCTTCATATTGAAACATTTCTGTAATGTGTTTAAAAAGGAGAAAAAAGGATGTACAAAACGGTGAATTTTTTGAATAGTTGATTGAATATTAACCTGCTTAGAGATAATACCTGTTTCAACATGTATAGTACTTTCATTGTGTGTGTTCCTCATATCGAGGGAAAATTTGCGAATAATCGAGCGAGAATTGCTTTCACAAATGTTAGGATAGTGTGCTACAGTTATGTTTGTGCGCTTATTGCAATATTAGATCAGCGAAAGAACCGACCCAGCGGAGTCACGGCGCCGCGTTTCGCGCGCGTGCGTTTGTGTACACAACTATTAAGTGCTTACATTTATGCCTGTCATAATTGGCTTCGTTAAATGAAGAGAGTGACTGAGGAATTAGCTTGCCGGTAATAACGCGGCTATTTATTAACACGTGAAACGAGACGCAGGCCTCACGAACTTGCGCGAGCTCGAGAAATAGATCTCTTCTTCTTTACCACGTTTGGAGCCCCGTCGTAACTTCTTTCTTTCAAAATCAGTCCGATGGTGAGTGGCATTTAACTAAAATCTAAAAATTGCTTTCTACATCGGTCTCTATCTCGGTATCTTGGTATCTTTAGAATAAAATAACGTTTTGCTTGTGTGACGAGCATTCGAAACATATCCTTCTCGTTTATACCTCGAGAAGCTAAAAATAGATTACGTAGGTTTTAATAAATTTCTTACGAAGCGATGACGCTAGCGTGGTTGTGAGAAAGAATAAAATGCGAAGAAAAAATGAAAATAGCGACCGGGGCAATGAGTAGAAAAGGACGTCAGAAAGTAGACGAATTAAATCTGCGAAAACATGGTCTGGTCAGTTCTGAACAATAACAATTGTCTTTATTGCTCTCAGAGCGATTTTGACGTTTTCGAGAGATGTCGAAGACAGAAACATATTCGTACTCTCTCGACCGGTTTATTTTTCTTCGTTGAGTCTACCAGCTCCCTCGATTTGTTCGGTTGTATTTTTTCAAGATTCTTCGCTGCTTAATCCTCATCGAAATAGTGACCGGCTAGCCTACATTCCACCCCGATTTCACTTCGTTTTTTTATGATTTTACAAGGTGCCGAGAAAAAAAGTATATTTCTAAGCCTTGAAACGGAAGTTTCTCTCTTTTTTTTTTAAATAGAATTTGTAAGACATGCGTAGTTCGTGTGTTAAAAATGAAACAGACTTTAAATGGCGTTTTCCGAGAGAACGTGTTCTGTACAATATCCTTTCTTTCCATTCTTTCCGTTCGGCGTATTTTCTTGTTTTTACTTTCTTATATCGATAAAGAGTTAATTTTTGAAATCTATATGATAATATATAAAAGTATTAGTTTATATCGACATTCTTCCATTTAATGGAAACTTTGTGCGCGCGTAAATAAAACTTCTTTAGAATACGTTGTTCGAAATTGGCACTTTCTTCGAAATTGTTATTCGTCGTATATCTCAAGTGGTACTTGCACAATGTTGATTGCTCTTTCGCACAACTCAATGTGATCGCAAAGATAGTTGAATGTGTCGATATATATATCATCGCTCGCGCGATTTTGGTCAATAATACAGTAACAAATATTTCGCAAAGTGAATGTTCGATTTAAAGATCAGATTACAATCGAAGAAATACGATTACTAAGAAAAAAGTTCCTGATTTACGAGGAGGATCGTTGTTGAACGTGCCGGCATATATATATATATATATATATAAACTTATGGACGCATTGCGCGGCTTAATTTTGACGTCAGAACTGGTCTTAGTGCAGCTTGCCGGACCCTAATCTCCAATGTGATGGCATGTTTCACATTCCGAGTGCGTGGAATGAGTGTTCAAAAATGGATGCCGCCGCAACCGTGGGAGGCATTTCGGCGTCTGAAAAAAGATGGTGGCACGGGGGAGCTCCATGAAAGAGGTAGATTTACTATCAGAGAGATTTCATTCCTCTGGGGTTTAGGCTTTCTCGGCAATCCCATTACGGGAGTCAAATGTGATTTAGGATCTTGGCCTTATACCGTGCACCGGCCTAGCTATAGGCTCAGCATGGCTATGGTGTACAACATAGGCGTTTCATATCTCTTCGGGACAGATACCGTCGCGGTGTTCCATGCCCAGCCACAGTCATGGGCGTTTCCAGCCGCGTAGCAGAAATTATTTCTTTAAAGCTTTCGGTAATCGATTCCAATCGGAGAAAAAGAGAATGGATCGCCGTAGCAATTTCAAGAATGTCTGGAAAGATGGCCATCCAATCCCGATGTTATTAAATATTGAAATCACTTATATGCGAGGGTATTAATATGATATTTAGTGAATTGTCAATCCATCGTAAGTGGAATCGTATATACTGTATAGTACCAATAAATTGAATTACATAAAATTTATTACATTTAGAATTGCGTTAGACGTCAATCAAATACATATGATAGAAGTGATTGAAATTCGTTGCGTGTGTATTGTTGGCCTTGCTACGGTCCTGCATTGTTTCATCTGGTTCCAAGACGCGGCTTGCCAACTCGAGACTCGTCGTATTGCAGGTCTGAGGTTCGCTTATCCGCATTTGCTATACCTGCTATTATGTAGACAATAATGGTCGCCGCATAAATATTCACGCCGGTGATGCCCATAAATGCTACCGCGTGCTGCATGGTATATTCGATATACGGGTAACGCGCGCGCCTAGCATTAGAGTTGCTAGGTAGTTCACCATCTTGGATCGACATCAGATCTTTGATCCTGCTGAGCAAGCGGGACTATTAATCACGCGCGCCGACGCGAGGTATGTACTTCGAGGTTCGCTATCGAGAAGCGAGTTCCTGCCGATCGATGTATGATTTATATCTTTAATTTAAAGGAGATAGATTTGGTTTTCGTTCATCACGAGTTCATGACGAGACCGTTTTCTTAACGTTACGAGTGTTCATACATTTTTGTTATTCCTAATTCATTCGTCTTGACAATCTCGATTAACTCGAGAACTTGAATGTAGAGTGGAGGAAATTTTTTAAATTGCTCTTTGAAATAATTGTTTTATGTTTTTGTTATGTGTTTTGTAATGTTGGCAGAGAAAGAAAAATTATATAGTGATAAGTATTTTGAAGTAATTGTGAAATATTAAATTATTTCAAGCAAACGAAAATATTTAATATTGAACAGTTTAATACACACATTTTAAGAAGACGGCCATTGAGATTGTTCCTGGAAATATTGTTTATTTGTTTTTTGCATTGTTGCCAATCCATCGCAAGCAGGATATCAAAACTGGTCGGAGCTGTCTTCGTACCAATATCGAAGCAACGCAACGTGAGGGGTCCACTTACACAATTATCCGCTCGCGGAATCTTCTCAGCGGCCGTTTACTCGCCGTTTTACTGCTGCCTGCGCTCTCGCCCCTTTTTTTTAGTTTTATTCCCAAGCTGCTTTTTAAGACTTCCTTGCCCGCCCCCCTCTTTCTTCCATGCAGTCTTCCGCCTGTTCTCTTCGTCAGTACCTTCTCTGCGCGGCAATTACCGCCATTCTCTCTTCCCACACATTCCACCAATCCGTCTCCATTTTACTTTTCTTTCCTCTTCGGTATCGATTGTGTCTGAAAATTCCAAGAGCGGTTAGTAAGTTGCAATGAACTTAAACTCATTCGACCGATTCATGAGTCAAAGATGGAGATGTCTTGGATGATGGCTACACGTAAATCGGCCATGTTCACATGGTACTTCGAGAAATCATTTTGCTTCGCGCTCATGATGAATCGTATTTCGAATCATAGATTGTCATATCTTTGACAGTAGGGAAAAAATATTAGATGTAGTAAAAAGAAATCCATTATTTTTACATTCAATTTCATGCAAAAATAATGGATTTCTTTTTACTACACCTAATAGTAGAGGTAAAAAAATTGAATAACTTAATGTCTAACTTTCGACGACATTTTTTGTACGTGTTACAATATTTAAACAGTACTAATATAAAATGAGATAGACAAAGATGGTATTAATGAACATTTCTTGCAATGAGAAAGATAAGTAATGAGAATAAGCAAGACGTAGTTACGGCTGAGCACCTTAGTCATAATTATAATAAGCCGTGAAACGTAACGAATTTCAAATTAAGTGACATTTTCACCATGAGTAATGACTCCGAGCTTCATTCTCGCGCGTATGCAAGAATTTTTTATAATAATTAATTTCTTCAACACTTCAATACTTCAACATTTTGTTCAGTGCGATAAAAATTGACATTTTTATAAAAAGATGACCTGCCTTTAATTATAGAACAAAGAAGCGAGAATATATTAAATCAAGATTATATAGCAGAAATCGCTCCTGCATTTTAAATGTCCTATATCACAGGAAATTTTATCCCATTAGTCCGTATCTATATATAATAATTTTTTTTATGGAATTTTTAAACCAACCGTGGAATGTTTAACGCTTTTATATTTTGCCAAGCGAGTTCTGCTCTCTGCTCTCGGCCATTAAAACCAGAGTCACGGTGGACTAGAATGATTTGTGCTCTTGGTGGAAACTAGTTTCGAGCTTTTTGTGATGGCGACTGAAATGGCGAGCTGACTGGAATCTTTTTCCTTTATAAGTATCTTATAATACTACAGTAGGAGTGGCAAACTGTAGAAATTATTTTGTTACATATAATTTATGCTAGACTAGCTATGTTTCTCTTTCTCCCTTTTTCAAGAATAAATATTCTTCAAGCACGGATTTTATATTGAGAAACAATTATTCGAATAAACAAAACTATATAACATTTCAACGATCAAGTATATTTAAATATATATCTACAATATGTATACATTACAATACATGTTAATTTAACAACAACAAATATACATAAATTGTTGAAAATTTCGACGATTATAATGATTATTCATTAGTACAAATAATTCATTAGGACATCGAAATAAAATTTATTATTATTGACATAATTTTTTCAATAAGCTTAATACTTTAATCAAATTAATTGCAAGTTTATATTAGCATTTTTTAAAAATATATTTAGAAATGTCTTTCTATTGAAAATAATTGCTGCCAATTAGAGATATCTTATATATTGATTTTATTTCTTAAAAAGTATTTTGTTTCATTGATTTATTTGTTTTTCGGTGAGCGCTGTGGGGCTTTCAGGATGCGGCGGCTAAAACTCTGCCTAACAGTGCGCCAACGTTGGCTCGTGTTTCGAAGCGTGCTAGCACGAAGCAGAGTGGACAGTCGTAAATATGCGTGTAAATATATAGCGGCTGTTACGTCGGCCGCTGTAAAGTCATAGTATGTAGCCAACGTTAAATGTTTGAATCCTTACGAGGGATTTGTGACTACAATGAATCTTATTTTGCGCGGCGCGTGATGTTAATCGAATTACTATCTGTAAACCTTTCGAATAAATCTACGGCATACACTGAAAATTAGGTTTGGTTTTGTTAATTAAAAAAACTTGTATATATTGGAGATTGCTAAAAAATTTTTTCTCTCTCTTTCTCTTAAGAGATAAGTTCTGTTAGGAGTAAATGCATGATAATAATTGCAATTTATATAATGATCAGAATTGCGAGATACTTTAATTTAAATAATACGTGATATATATCTGTAAGAATCTGTAAGAATCTAACAGATTTCTTTGAATTTCGTAGGAATATAATTTAAATCGAATCCAATTTACTGAAAGGATTCGTTCCGATACAGTTTCTTGATCACATCCTTTTGTGGTACCCGTTTCGAAAGTCAGTGAAACTATTTTGACCGCTGAGAAAATCTGAAAACACTTTGCAGAAAGGAAAACACGGAAGCCAGGTTTAACCAAGGGGTTCTAATGCCAGAAAGGCCAAATAAAAAAAAAAAAAGCAGTTTTATGTCGGCCGCCTAAAATGTAATCTCTGTCAATAAAGTAATTAAGGTAGTAGAAATGCTTTGGGGACGTCTATTTTACTACTTTTAGGGTTCTTTTTTTCAACTTGTTTCCCAAACTCTTATGATTTCTGCAAAGGCTTCCGAGTTATTTTGAAATGTCTGAGTCAATGCTTTAAAAGAAACTTTTAAACAAAAAGTCAATCAATATAAAGGTTAATTCGAACTTCGATTGATTCCAATCAATTAGGTCCAACCAATCAATTAGGAATTTAAAAAAAGATTTTACTATCGTCCCTGATAGCCAAGTAATTAAATTTCATGATCAGTTCATTTATGTCTTTCATTAGTGCATTAATATTACTGATATGTAGAAGATAATGATTATCCTGAGTATATCCAACTTATTGGCTGATTACATACGACTAATCAAGTTGCCTAACGTAATGTAGCGCAAGTACAATAAAATTACACAAATTGTGTAATTGTACATTAAAATTGCGCTGCAAATAAGTTATTTCTATTAATGCATTTTGATTTATCTAAAGATTGTCCAATAAATGATAATCTTTTACAAATATAAATATTTTTATGAAAAACAACATTTAATTATATAATATGTATCACATAACAATGAGATTATATTTTGATGTCATGATTGCGATAATAATATACATATACAACACAAATATTAGATGAAGCAACATTAGATGAGGAAAAAATGAATACGATTGAATATCATACGATTGAATATACTTGAATGATTAATGCGTCTTTTTAAATCATAGAACTTATATAAAATATTCTTATAGTCTATCTTTATTACCGTCGATAATATCATCGAATCTTATTTCAAAGGCAAATGGCAATTTATAAAAAGCTTAAACCAAGAGATCGTAGATATCTAAAGAAATAGAATTTATTTATAGATTTTAAGTTCATACATACATGATGTCTTAACGCGATTAGCTTTTATTCAACATTACGTACTCAATACTAAAGTACATAACGTTGAAAATTAAAGCGTGACAGGATTCTGTTTAAACAAAATACTTTAAATTAATAAAAAATACTAAATATAAATGATAGAAATTATCTTAACATATTAATGTTCAATTATATGTATATCGAATTAATAGTCGAAATTGCTGCGCGTGTGCTGCTTTCGTAAAATTTTTATTGAATTGAAGGAATTGAGTGATAATGTCAGATGAAGTATCAGTTATGTAGTCATCACAGTAGTTAATTCGAATTGTTTTTCATCTATCGGTATTTATATATGAAAACGAAACAAAGCGAAAAGGAGAATGTTGACTACTCTTACATGCCAAGCACTACGAACCAATAGGAACCGTAAAAATCAGGTTGCTTACGAAAGATGTTGATGTATGTCTATGCTGTGATCACGATGTCGCGAACGATTGTCGCGTAAGTGAGATATCGGAGAAAAGCGATAGTTCTCGAGGATACGTAGGTACGTGTGGATACATCAGGGCACTCGGAGTACCGCGTTTAAAAGGATTTACGACGTCAACAAAAATAATCGTTTAACGCGACAGAGAGAGAGAGAGAGAGAGAGAGAGAAGGGGGGAGGGGGAGGGAGAGGAAAGAGACAGACGCGTTTGTCCGGTGCTGGATGACCGTTCGAATGGTCACCTAGTGTCTATTGCCCATCAAATGACCAGTCAAACGAGCGCGCTTCGGGAAGACCGACTTCCGTAAAGCAATGGTTCCGATCGTTACAGCTGTGGATCTGCACCTAATTCTTTTTTTCGCGGGCTTTTTCGCGGATTATGTCGCAGCGACAAATAGACGCAAATAGATGCAAAATGATTGCGACAAAACAAATAACGTGCTCCGGAAGTGAAATGTCTGAACTATTCTTGATTCTCTATTCGCTAGTTTTAATAATATTCTATAACTATCTATTTCAGATTAAAAGTTGGATAATGTATAGAGTGACACACGCGTATTTGTCAAAGTTATAAAGAGACGTTTAGACAATAGCTTCAAAGTTGCGTTATGTTATTAGGTCTCTGAAGTAAACTTGATGACCATGGAATGTCTGAAATGTAAATGTGTAATCACAATGTGTAGTTTCGTCAATGTCGTCGTTTCGTATTCTGTAAAGGGCTACGATGAGGGTTACCGAGTACAAATGGCAGTATTATTCAGGAGATTAGAATTGCGAGAATATTTCCTTGAAATTCCGTACATACTCAACATTGTAATCTTTGTTTTATTACCGAAGGTACAACTAGTGTCCGCAATAAAAACACTAAGAATGAATTATGAATTATTGTGTGTTAATTTAAACGTAATTAAAAGGAATATTACATTCAACGTTGTGAAAAATATAACACATATTTATACATATTTTTTGAATATTGGAAATTTTGTTTCAATTTTTTCTTTTCTCTTCTTTAATATTTTAAGCAAAAGTTTAATAGCAAAAGTTTTATTTGAATAAATATAAATAAAATTGTAATAATTCATAATATCTGTACAGTTTTTAAAGAAATATTATGCTGTTAGTCGAGATTTAAGGCTGCATGATGGCGACAGCGTGTTGACCATTATCTCAGCTCCTCACTTTAGATTGCTCGTGCATTCATTCTTGATAATCGGCAGCCAAGGTAGTACTTTATTCTATGCCGCTCGTTTATGACAGCTGTATTTTGTACTACTTAGGATTTTAGAAAAATGTAGCTGCATTTTTTTCATTCTTAAAATATTTTTTTCTTAAGTTTTGAACTAAAGCGCATGATATCTTATTAATAATAGATATAATATCATATTTAATATATACATTATAATTTGTTCAAAAGAGTTTTCTTTGAATTAAAGATATAAGAAAACTGCATAATCGAGAAGAAATAGCTTATTCTCGATATGTAGTATATCTTCCTTAACAGTTTTGGATGACATTAGAAACTCTTTTTTTGTTGAAACCATTGCCATTCTGCCATTATTAAATCAGAATCTATCATGTACATTCTATAAATTGAAAAAAATAAGATACTAAATGTCGATTGCTCATACTTTAATGACATCGTTAATCATCAAACCTCGATCGGTACATTGTCAGGTGAAATTTGTTCAGTGAAAAGGAAATGCGATTTACAATCGTTTCTATAATAAACACCAAATTTTTATGTGAGAAACGCCGTAGACAATGTTCTACGCACGAGTAGACGTTTACTTACCAAGATTTATGAACAGAAACGGAAATGAAAGGGGACCGGATTATTGAGAATGGTAGTATTATATATACATATAAACTACGTTTCAGTACTCTCATAGAATTCATGCGTCCTGCATATCAGAGTGCGCGTTGTTAATATCCAGACTCTTTTTGGACCTTCCATCTAATCTTCCCTCTTCCAAACGTACAGTCATCACCCTTCTCTCCCTTCTATTTCTTGTATCATCTTCTTCCCTCGAATTTGTCACCGCCCTTAAGCAGGGCGAGTCCCACCCTTTATGGATATAATTAAAATAAACCGTGTCTTTCTCGCATTATCGTTCTATGGAAGATTTTATTTTTGTACAAATGTATACGACTATATCTTCGAAATTAATAATAATTACAAAAAGAAAATAAGTTATAGTCAAAGTTTAGAATGTAGACAAGGCCGTAAACTTTTACATAGAACGAAGAGATATGAAAATAAATACACTTGTATTCACTTTGCATGAGATAAATTACTTGTAGAACAATGATGTTATTTTTGTTCTTTGTTAGAACACAAATATTGTCAGATACATCTATATTAAACCTAATTGGAGTCAGTCACCCTTGTTCACGCGAGCAAACTAGTAAAAGAAGGACGAAGAGAGGGGCACACTTCAAGTTATAACACTTATAACTATAAAAGCGAGCGTCAAGCATAATAAACACGAGTCGTTAATGGTATCGCTAATAGAATCATTCCGTTAGCTTGGGATGAACTGGATCTTCGACGAGCAAATGTGATTTCGTCTTTACTTTCCTCTTCGATTAATTCCATGATTTCATTTTCAATTAAAAATTTATCATATTTCCATTCTCTAGTGTTGAAACGAACGTATTTTTGTTTTAATGATCTTAACTTAAATTAACATTTTTTTAATGCCAAATTATATAATTAATAACTAATAGATCTTGATATAAATAATTATCGCTTGTACATAGATCGAAATACAGAATGAATAATTATGAAAATGAAAATGAAATAAAATGTTGAAATGGCTAAGAATGTAGTTTAATTCTTAATTTAATGAATTGTAAAAGACGTAGTCATCTGATTGTCATTACAAACATAATATAGTGTAGTTTATATTGATAGATTAATTAATGTATAGCTTATAATTTGGAAGAGGAAAAGATTGACGCGATATATCGCAAAGTACTTGGTGGGCCTTATGACTACGTTATATGTTTGTAGAGAGTAAATATTTAAATGTGCTATAATCTCTCTCAGGTAACAGTATATCTCGCAATAACTATGTATATTACACATTACAATGCCTTCCGTAACGAAACGTTCATTAAATTGTTTCGTATACAGAGAAATGTATTTAACGAAATTTATTTTTAATATATTTGTTACTAAATCGCGATATCAACAGCTATATATAAATCAAAGAACAAAGGCATCTATCTTGAAGTAATAAAAATATTTAAAAAAATCGAACGTGCTAAGAAACCGCCCCGATAACCGCGAAGAGTCAAAAAGGGAAGAAGAGATACAAAGAAGAGAGAATTGCAACTTGCAGCCATTCACTGTCGGCGGTTAAATGTTATTATAAGCGTCGTGATCTGTACGAACATTGCGGATCCTCTCAAAAGGCACATATAGACGGCTCTTGTGCTCGTATACTCAGCAATGATTTCACGTTTACGCCTTGGCTGTCTACGTTGGCAACATTCTGAAAATGCTGATGGCAGGAGGCAGTTGGAAGGTAAAGCAAGAGAGAAAATATGCCTCTGTGCGAGAAAAAGAAAGGGAGGAAAACAAAGAAAGCGAAAGAGAGAGTGAGAAGCGCTGGTAAGAAAGAAACGGAAAGGGAGAGAAAAATAAGTAGGAAGAAGAAAAAAAGCTCTGGATAAGAGAAGATGAAAGTGAAAGACGAAGGCGGCGGCGGCCGATAGCAGTGGTACGAGTAGAATAGGGTGGGATGTGGAGGCAGAGGGAGGCTTTATTTTATTTTAATGGCGCTGTAAGCTTGGCTGCGCACACCGAAGCTACCAAGACTGGGTCTGCCGTTCACCAGTCCCCAGTCTAACATGACTACATGGGATTTTGTCTCATCCTTTATTCATGAAAGACTCTCTTTAGCCTTCCATTCCTCTGTCTTTTATCCATAAATTTTGTGTAAGAAATTTTGTGTAAGAAAAGCACGTTCTCAGTCAAATATCATTTGTAATAATGTAACAATGATGTCAGCTTCCCTCAGTTTGCAATTAAAAAATATTCTCGAGGAGAATTAAATTTTGATATAATTTTAAATTAGACTTATAATAATAGTTTAATTATTTAGAACATTTTATTTAGAATAGTTACATCTTTGTACATGTTATTTCAATAAAAACTTGATTTTATTTTATTCAATTTCTTTATGTATCTATATAAAGATTCGTATTGTTCTGTTGCATTTTTTTTTGGATTTAAATTCTGCAGCGACTGCAACGAATATATAAAATTTTCAATTAATGTTATTTTATGAGACAAGTCATTGAGTTAAATCGCTTTTTCGAGTTTTTTCTTTTCTGCCGTTGGAATAAGGAGATACTGGCATCTCATGGAGATAAGATGGCCATGAATTAAGCCAGTCTGACGTGAAATCATCCGAAGGCGAACTGGATTCACGAAGAGATCAGGTTCTTCTTTAGAGAAGAATAGAAATGATGAGACAAGAATATAGAAAAATGCATGAGAAATTAATGGGTTCTATAAAATCAAATTTTTATCAAACTGATAATAAGACTAATAAATGCAATAAATTATGATATAGATAGAAAAACAGACAAAGATAATATAAGAATATATTCTGTAAAGATTCGATATGAACAAAAAAGGATTATTAATATTATTTATTCGATTTACAATTGTCCGTCTGTGTGCAATCGAAATCAGATTTTATATTGTGGCTTCAAAAGAATCATGAGATTCTTAATGCATAAATATCATTCTCTCATTATAGAACCGTTGCATCTTACATGCGCTTGAACGAGAAAAATCGAATTAACGTTATAATCGAAGAGTTATTTTTCAGACACATCGTCGTCGCATACCGATCACCCTTAGTTCAGTTGAAGCAGTTAGAGCCCGTAGTAAGCGCCCGTTTATGAGATCTTAAACAAGACGTGAAGAGGGATATTGTGAATACAGCCCGTGCGCATAGGAAAATGATCGAGCGGTGTGTTATCCAACACATCTGTCAGTCATCTTCAAGAGAGGAACTCGACTAATTATTGTTCGCATTCTTATTATAAAACCGTATCAAATTTCTTGAATTTCTCGCGATTTAACGGCATTTTTTTGCTTCGAAAATAACTTTCTCATAAAGTGATATCTCAAGTGTCGTGTGTCCCATTTGATTAGATTGATTTATCAGCGCGGATCCATTTTCCCCGGATTGTTAAGTTCGAATGACGCGATGAGTACAGAGTTACACAGCACGTTCACACAACCTCGATAGTGGTGGAGGCTGTCGTGTCGTTATTTATGCTGCGTGGCTCGCAATCCACCCTCCGACGACAGCCAACGGCATAAATCCCTCGTGTCCCATCTCTCTGGAACGTTTCCATCTCCCTTTTCCACCTCCCTTCTCCTCGTTTTCTCTTTCTCTTTGTCTCTCGCTTTTCCACCGCTCTCTTCTTCCTCGTTCTCTCGTTCCTCTCCTTTCTTCGATTTCTCCCTTAACTCCGCGTAGCCTTATCCAGTTAGGTCCTACAGGCTCTCGCCCTTACATTTCCCCTACCCGGGTATTCGTTTCTACTGTTCCATGGTCATGGTGGTGTCAGCCAAGAACACCGAAGCGGGTATAACATCGACCCAGCTCAGCCAGCCTCCGCCTACCATAACAACGACCTCGCGATGCTGCATCGCCGTTGGTAGTTCACCGTGAACCGAAGAACGTGTGTGCGTGTGCACCGACGGGAAATTTATGGATACTTTGAGGGTGATATCGATCGTTGCAATATTAATAAATGAGAGAACGTCTAAGCTGTGTATATAATATCAGAGCAATTGTTGAAGAACTTTTTGGGATGATCTTACACTCGGTACAAACTATTGATTATGCGATTTTTTTACAGAATAAAAATATGGATGAACAAAATTGTTAATTATTCATCACAATCGCAAAATACAATATAAAAAGAAGTAATATTATTTAATAGTATATTATTTTATAGTATTTTATTTTATTTTTTTAATTGGAAATTATTATAGGAAAATATATGTAGACTCAATTTTTTGTTGATACGGAAAGTCAAACGTTCCAACGTTTCCCCTTTGCGCAGCTTTTTGTCAATAGGGACATTACTTCGCCATTTCGCCCCCATAGGTCGCTAATTAAACTTGCTGATATCGCGGGGATAAACGTAGGGATGAGTATACGCCCGGAAATTACGGAGGGTCGTACAAGTCTGATGATAATATCACGGGAATAACGAAATGGTTAGGATGAGTCGAAAGAAAAGGAACGATACGTTCTAAAATGCGAATATGATAGGATTGCGAGAATGGGAAATTATAAAACGGAGATATGCCGTAGTTGTAAAGAAAATAATTATTTTGTACATTTTTCATAATTTTAACCACTATTACATACATATTAATACATATTATATATATAAAATACATAATACATAATAATGTTTGTAACTAAACGATTGTTTCGTCGATCCCATCCGAGTTTTGTTGTCAACAATATTTTTTTTAAAGTTACATTTTTTTGGTTAATAATTTTTCTAATTAAGACTTTCTTGTCATTCGTAAAATAAAGCTGTGTCATATATATATATATATATTTTTTTTTATACAACATATGATAGACGCATTGTATATTTATTATCAATAAGGAATTAGTCTTATACAGTAGCAGTTAAAATTAAGGCGAATAGAGAAAGAATAAAGGACTCAAAGGCAGGGGGTGACTGACCGTGAAATTGAAAAAGTTACCAAGACCCTGGAACACCGAGAGTGTCGGCGTTGGCAGGAGGCGGCCATCGAGCTCTGTAATTTGCCTTCATAAAATCCCACGGAGGCTCAAGTCAAAGTCTGTCGAAGGGAATACTATTAGGCGGTCGTGAATTTATTTTCATTTAGTTACAAGAAAATTACGCGCCACGTTTATATCTTATATACCGTTCTATGTAGTTAGGGTACAAGTGTCGATATATACTTTATCGTTGCGATGGAAAGAAAATCGCACGCGTCTTCCCATTGGCTTGTTCTACTACACCCATATTTGGGTAACTGAAGAGTCATGGCGCTAGAATATTACCAGGAACGTGGAACTAAAATGTCTGATATTTTGTTCGGTTAAAAACAGTCTGGCATTATTGCACAAAGAAGAACGGAGTTATTACATTTCGAGAAAAAGTTACAGGAATTCGCTCGATTAAAAGTGAAAAAACCTTTATCGCATATATATTTCCAATACAATTTTTTAATTTTTTTATAAGAGTAAATTACACAAAATTTGTGACTATTGTTATTGAAGCGTGACTATTTAATTTCATTTTATCTGAAATATACGACAATTATATTTGATAATTATATTTGATCATGAATATTATTATGAATATTAGATAACAGAATTTGTTACTATAATTGTAGATAATCATAAATAAAAACAATGTTTTCATTTTCATCGGTGTAGATGAGTAATGCTGTTCATTAAAATAAACATAATTATATAAAACTTTCTCTCTCTCTTTCGCCTTCCAGACTATATTTATTTTACACGTAAATGACGTACGATACATATATATGATTACAATGTCATGCATTACAAAAAACGAGAAGATTGATTTGAAAAATATTCGCTAGAAAGTATCAGTGTTATACGTTGAAAACGTAAGGTATTGTAATTAAGATTGCAGATAATATCTGTAACAATTTAGATATTTATACAGGTAATATAAACATAAGAATTCAAAAATATACATATCGAAGACTTGTCACATGCTAAGGCCATGATGACTATATCTAGCAGTGGTCGCGGATCTAATGGCGGCAGTATTGGAAATACTGAATACTATCACGAAAGGGAGAGAAAGGAAGGGTAGTTACGGAGGGGACATACGCGAGGGTGAGATATCTATTGCGTCGGCCTCCCCCAGATAGAAGGGATGGATTTGCGCCGCGACGTCCGCGCAAGGATGCAACGACGCCGACGCAGGATCCACGGGTATCCGGAACCGCGGCCGGAATGCCCGCACCCCATTTTGATTCGTCTCGAGGGTTGAGGATGCGTTTACTCATGGCCGACCGCTTGGTCCATATCTACCGACGGTCGTAGCCGCGAAGTCATCGCGGTCGAGTTTCCATTTACTTCGGTGTCTCCCCTTTGTTTCTCGTTCATACCGTCACATATTTTCGCGTGCCGGTTTCATCCTCGTTCACATTGCGACTGAAGTTCTGCCTGCGTAGCCTGGTACAACGATCCGCGAATCTCTGAGTATTCTAAAGGTAAGTCCGCGAGACAAATATGTGATGCTGAGGACATTTCATAGTTTCCTTAATCGCCGGTCGCTGTTTCACGCAACTGGCTGAAATTTTTGGATTATTAACCGAGACTAATAACATGTATTTATTTATAATTTATAATAATAAAAAAACCGTGTAGATATCGAAAAATTTGATTCAAAATTGAAGTCATTCAATTTTGACTTAAATTGTATTTTTATCACTAACAGAGCTTAGTATCGCGCTTTTCGATTATACTGCCATTCACATAGATTATTAACTGGCTGGCCTGATAATTTAATCGAAGTGGAACAGCGATAAGAACAGTCTTGTGAAATTATCATTCTCGCAAAGTCTTCGATTGCACAATCAACGTATTTGTGTTTTACTTTCCATACCTTGTGTGACGATGTCCCTATACTATTTATTTATAATATTACCTAACTATGTTTTTTGTTTAACATTCGAACTCGTTCAGTTAAGACTCATGTGATTTATTAGCGATTTATATGTATCTCAACAAATTTTTTCAATATGCTAGTTGCTGCCATTCACATAAGAATATTCTCGCGAGCGATAATAACCGTGTAGAAAAACCTACGTAAAATTGTTCTGCTATACGTTTCATTATCGCTTAAATTAAGCTGTGCTGTTAAATTAGCTAAATTTAGAATATGAACTGTCCATATATGTTCCTTTGTATGTGCGCGACATATTAAATGTTTCATTTTCCGAATTTGCTCAGTTTGGGTGCGGCGCTTGCGCGAAATTCAGATATCGTCATTTTGCGGCGTATGATGCTCCATAACAGAAGTTAATGGTTTGGTTATCGTAACTCTATTTAACTGTTCACGTTTCGCGTAGTTCGATTCGTTTTTTCTCCCGCGTGAAATAAGGCGAAATGAACGGAAGGAATGATTGTTGATCATCGGCAATTGTTGTTTCAAAATAATATCGTCGCACGATTCTCATGGGATTAGTATTTTTTAACAAAATATTTATCTATTTAATAGAAAAAAACAACAATTTTCTAATTTGATAATGTGTAACTTATATATTATACGCTATATATCATACGCTTATTTATCACACAGTATGAAATCAGAGATTATCTTATCGCATTATTTTTAATGTAAATATTTGTTATTAGATTTATTGTCAGGCAAACAAATAATTAAAACTTGACATATTATGGTAGGAAAGTGAATAAAACACGTGGGAAGTCCGTGGTCTTTTTGATTTCTTATTCTAAACCTTCTGAATCTCTTTTGTGAAAACATTTGAAAAATATAATGTATTGACACATTTTTAACTTAAATAATTTAGCAAGACTATGATTGTAGAATATACTAATATAGAATATACTAATATAGAATATATCGCTGAATTATTACTGTTGTATTATTGTATTAGTAAAACATTTAACATATTGAAGTTTTGAAGGAATGTGAAATTTCATAAGATGATTATATAAAATTTCTATTGAAATATATCGACATATAGAATATCTCTTGTAAGAAACAAAAGTGAGATAAAAAAACCAGCACAGTTTATTTAAATTTTAAAAACCTATATTAGACATACACTATAAATTATACAACATATAACTCAAGATCTAATAGCGATACCAATGCACATATTGTTAGCGAAGTATAATAAAAATAATATATTTGATACTAAAATTCAGTACATTGTAAATATCCACGATGTTATTCAGTATAATTGATTGCTAACTATTTTTCGAATTTTATTTAAAGTAACTAGCAGAAGAATTTGTAAAACCAAGCAGAAGAATTTGTAAAACCATTTTATTATACAGAGTATACAAAAAAAACCATTCAGCATTATAGAGAGATAGAACATATTAAATAAAAAGCCTTAATGTGCTTAATCGTGTCTGAAATATTTAATGTGTGTTAAAATTCGTAATTGTTAAAATTTTATTTTCAAATTGTATGGTAAAATCCGAATAGTATTAACGGGATGTGTAATTAAAAATGGAAATATTTACCTTTTTCTTATACTTTAGAGGAAATGATTATAGATTCGGGAAGTTAATTAACATGCTATATTTTCAATTTTGATTTTTTAGTTTTAGTATAAAAAATACGGAACCCTTTTTTATTCTTATAAGAAACTGTAGAATTATGAAAAGAGAGTGCTACTAGAATTGTCATTATTTTTTTCATAGTAATAGAATGTTGTTGCTAACCTCCCACTTTTGGATATCCATGAAATCATGACATTCTATTCTTTATATGAAAGAAATAATAACAATCCCATTTTTTTTTAATTTTATAGTTCCTTATAAAAATAAAATAAGAGTTCTACATATTTACATCTACTAAAAAATCAAAGTTGAAAAAATTGCAGCTGGAACTTTGTTTAAAGATAATTGTAGATCTCTGTATATAATAATTGTATAGATCTCTGCTTATAATATATTAATAAGAAATATCGCTGGAATTGCGATAAATTATCAGCTCGACACTTTCTCCAAGTGTTGTCTTATACAGGGTGTATCTTCCGTATAAATGCTGAATGGTTTTTTTAATATTCTATATTTTAAAAAAATAACTTTTTTTTTATTAATTTTATTCTGTGTATATTTTTTGCGATAAAACTTAACATTATTTCCATATGATTATAAGAAATATCTTGCTTTTTTTTATTTTATTAATAATTGCCATCTTCGCACTCTGTGGCAAATCCATTTTTTGTCAAGATTTCTCGTTGACTCAAAGTGTAGAAAAGTTTTCTGAAAATACAACCTTGATAAAGATTAATAGCCTTCACCTAAATCTTACTTTCGTTTCAGATTTTCATTTTGTCGAATTCACACAATATTCGTGACCGTTTCCGGCAACGTGATAACCGCAACTCTTTTATAAGTTTCAAAAGAATTGCGTTTTCATAAAAACACCGTGTAATATGTGTTGTGACAAAAAATTGTTTTGAAATAAGTTTTTTTTGAAATAGCGGTTGGTTATATATATTCTGTCTGCAGTATCTTAGAGAAAACATATTTATAGAATTTATTTTCGTCACAAAAAAGACAATATGCTTATATTTTTTTACTTTCATTTATTTTATCATTTTCATTGTTCTATGTAAGATGTTTGTTAGAACACATTTGTGAAGTTGCCATATTCTACACAACTGCAACTTTTAAATGAGTTTTAAACATGTTTCTTCTAATTGTTATCGTCTGGCATATCTTAATTTAACAATGCAAAAGAGGAACATATAGGTTTTAATCAGTAAAAATGAAACAAGCGGCGTAGACACGAAAACTGATTCCGAAATTAGGTAGAGTGCTGTCACATGTTCATTATGATGGCTGCGAGTGACAGGTGGACCTTAAAAAACAAAAGGCTCGTGTACACGGTTGGTATTTTCCATTCACTGCGGGCATTCGTAGCCAAACGGCGTGTAACGGCAATAATGAAGTTGCATGGTTATGTTAATTGAGAAGTTAAACAGAAATAGGAGCATTAAACACGTTGGTTCACGGGGTTCGTTGATATCCGGCGATGCAGTTAATGCTCATTCAGTTACGTGATAAATGTGTGTGAAGTCCCAACATTATGTCTTAAATCAGCTTAATTGAACGCTGACATACTATATTCTTTCAGACCGTCTCTTAAAATGCTAAATCTTCGAACATACATCTGGTTTATTAATCGCAATACGTCTCGTATTCTCGCTTTAACCGCATCGTATCAGTTATCAGTGCAAATCACATTACGTATCATATACATTGTTATGTTGTCTTTTATTTTTATTTTACTTTACGAGATTTTACTCTACGAGAGTCTTTCCAAGTTTCAGTAATGAATTATCAAAAATATTCGTGAGAGATAATCTCACAAATTCATAAAATTCCTATGAACACGTCAAGTTAATAAACAGTAATTGCATAAATATTTTAAGATAAATCTAAAAAAAAAGCCTAACACGTATTTGATATGATGTTTAATAAATCATAAAGAAGTTATAAATATAATACACTCTGCATGTTGGTTAATGTTCATTTTAATATCTTAACGTTTTGAGTTCTGTTACTTTTTTAATATTGAATAGTAATACGGGAGAATTTATACCTGTAGTTCATATTCGTATTATATCGCAACAGGAAAACATATGAAACTTTAAATACTAACTTACTAATTACCACTTAATTAAAATTTTATACGAAACTTATTATACTAAATTCGAAAAATAATTGATATGTGTTTTCGTATAAAATAATTCGTAATTTGCAATACTTTATACAGTTTATACTTTATACAGTTTATAAATCAGAAACAAATTTAGCTAATACAGATATTTTAATTATAAGGCAAAAATAATATCTAATGAGTATTAAATTCCAATTATCTTACTGTATTTATATGAGATGATAAGAAGAACATGGAATATAACTTAGAAGGATGAGAAAAGAAAGGAGAGAGAGAGAGAGAGAGAGAGAGAGAGAGAGAGAGAGAGAGAGAGAGAGAGAAAGAGAGAGAGGAGCGGACCCGGGGCTTTAGCTGACTTTGAGGATCGATTCGTTGCTTCCCAACGCAAGTAAACCGTCGAATCTGTTCTCGTGTATTTCTGCTTCTCCCTTTCCTCGCACACATGCTGCTCTTTTTCTTCATCCTCAGTGTTCTTTACTTCCTAACAACCTGCTATGCCGCGTGCTGTTATATCAGATGTTTTATTCTGTCGTGTTTTTCAAAATTCTATTCTAAGATAATATCTTAGAATAGATGATGCTTACTTCTTTTATACAATAAAATATTTATTTTGCGATTTATTTTGCGAAAATAAAGTTAAAAATGATTAGATTTGGAGTTAATTATATAAAAAAATATTATATTAATATAATACAATATATAATAAAATAATGATTGAGATAAAGGAAAATTATTATAAATAAAATGCTTAAATTTTTATATGATAAGATTACTATCAGGAGCAATATACTGCAATCATATTATTGTTCCTGTGATACGTTAATAGCACCTATGAATCATAAAATTAACCTAGAATGCTGTAATATTGCTATGTTTAATATTACTAAATATATGTATCGTTGCATAATAGATATATATTCCAAATATTTCTTTTTAAGTCGCATAGATCAATGATTACAAATTTTTAGTGATACTAATGATGATTTAATTTATCAAATAAGCGCACACTCTAATATCTTGTCAAATATCAAAAGATTGAAGCTATCAAGAGAATTCGGTTCTTTGTAAGCTTTGTTTGCAAGAGACAACCACGCTTTTTGAAACCTTTTAAACATGAATACGTAGGTGTGGCTTGTGTGACATGAGACAGAACTAGCTCGTATTTTATTTTGAGTGTCAGACACCCTCATGATCTCAAACTCTGCGTGAGAGCGCTCTGTTCGCCGAGGATGAAAAAAAAAGAGAACAAAGCGGAGACGAGGCGTTGGCTGTTCATTTCGATGATGGCGCAAAGGATGAGATTTTTGTGCGGAACGAAAGTTCAAAGGAAGATATATATGTTATCGGTTGCGCGATTCCTATATTAAAGTCTTTTCTAAAAGTCTATGACTTTTAGATTACAAACATCCTGAATCGAATCGAAAAATTGTATGACGTAATTTCTTTTTTTCTTTTTTTAAATTTAGCTTTATCATCTTTTCATTTTATGAGGTATCATATACAGAAATAATACAAGTGCAATTTATGAGGCTTTAATTAAGTTTTTTTAGATTTAAATTAAATTAAAAAATAGAAAGAATTTTACATGATTACTAATTTCACTGATTCAATTTTAATACGGAAGAAAGAATTTTTATGGAAGTATTTTCATTTTTTGTTTTTTTTTTTATGGTAATTTGTTATACATTGCACGTGAACATTTATCATGAATATATGATAATGTATTTTTGTGCATGCTATGCACGTTTCAGATATAATATGTATTTATACATGTATAAAATTATACAATAATATATACGGTTTAAGTCTACTATATTGAAAGTCATAAGATCTAATGGTCGCGCCATTTGAACCAATCATAAAGAAACCACACTTTATGTAAGGCATACTAGATTTCTTTAGGAGTCTAAAGGAGCATGTTTCAAGTTTTTTCAAGTGTGAAAAAGGCAGTATCTCCATGCTAGATCTCCGATTTCAAAAGCGAAAGCGATCTTTTAACTCAACGATGATAATGGAGACGGTTTTGTAAATTCGAAATATTATATATACTTTAAGAATTATTATATGTATTCTAAGAAATATTCTTAGATTTCTTTATAAGTAACTTTTCTATTTTTACTAGAGGTGCTGCTAATCATTTAAGGACTATAATGTGTGAAAATAGTATATATAAGTAATATGAATATAGCATTTATCACTATACTTTTATTATTTATATATACTACTTTCGTTATGTATATACGTGTAGTATAAATATTTTATTTTATATAAATACAAGATATTTATAAAATTTTACAATTATAGACAAAACAAAAACTTTTTTTGTTTTGTTTTATAAACATTCTACACACATAACATACATTTCGTCGATTATAAAAATTATTTTTTATTATGTACATACGATTCATATACAAGAAGTTCAATTATTTAAAACAATAGAATACCATTTTTATAATTGTGAGGATATATATTTTACTAGTTGCCTCTATTTTAAAAAATTTTAATAAATAAATTGAATAATATATTGAAACTTAATATAAAAATATTATTTTAAGATAAAATACATTTTATTTATTTTGAAAAAAATATAATATTCTAATCAATTGATTTTTATTGATTACAAAATATAGTTTTGTTATATATTGAAATTAAATTTTTTAATAATATCATTTTACAATGATATCAAAAGAATATTTAAAATATTGATACAAAGATTTTTTTAAAAGATTATATATTTATATTTGTATAATTGCAAAAACTATAAAAATTGCACTATTAAAGTATATTGCTTTGCAATAGTTGTACATATATCTTGTACACCCGGTATATCGCGGCATTCGAGCCAAATTCTTGGTTGGTGGGGGTTCCGGTTGCCTGGCTAGGCGCGCCAGAACAGAAGGTTCCTCACGTCGGGTGGGGGAATGGTTGTGTACCGGGAGTGGTGCAGAGTTCCGGGCGTTCTTTTACCGGCTGAGAGTACCGCAGTTCGCTGATGGTGGGGGTCAAACCGTATCGAGTGGTGTTCGAAAGGGGGGTCAGGAGGGTGGAGCGTGCAGTCTGCGCGGCGGAACGACCGGCTGAGTGCGCGGTACGTCCCATCTAGATATCATGAGCCTCGTTTCACCAACGTGGTCCATTGTTATGTGCTCGAAAAGTACCGGCGGAGTACATTGTTGGTGGCACGCACGCGCGCACGACCTCCTTTGGTGACCTACGTCGTCGATGTCGTCCTCACCGCCGTCAAAGCTTCGTATACGCTGAACGGCCGTCGGCCTTTTTGAAGATTCCGCGCAAATTGCCCGGACCAACGATCAATGGTCGACCTTCGCGGCAGGATACGTTGTTCAGTATCTATTCTCCTTTTTTTTTTTCATTTTCCTCGATTACTTCTGTTCCCCGACATCAATAAACGCGCTATTTAATTGAGTCGTGTTTTTCGCTATGTTCACTTGATCAACATATTGACATTCAGAAATTTCATGGGATCTCACCGTGAAAATTTAATAACTTGTTGTATGAAGTGATGACGTTATAATTACCTAATCCTTTTTGGTGCTAGTGAGGATCATGTAGAGAACGAACAATACTTGCATATGGAGAGACCACAGTGAAAGTGACTAGAAAGTGACCTGTAGTGTAAACTTAGTAGGTTTAGTTCGATCATTTGTCGAATTAAAAAATCTCCACTGGGGAAGATTTCATAATGTCTGATTAGATGATACGCTGAAATTCAAGGTACGATATGGAGTTTATTTTTATTTACACTTGGTCACATTTTCATGTTATCGGAACAAAATGTTAAATTTATCCGTAAATGTAAATATTACATGACGAAGATACTCCTGAATAATGAATTATAATACATCTTACAATACATACCTTATAATTATTGAAAGAACAAAATTATTTATATACATCAATTTAAAGAAGCACTAATATTGAATTTAATACACGAATGTCATGGAGAATCCGCGAGTGGGAAGGTCGTGAAAAAATTGAATTGTCCTAAGCGTGGGTTGGCGCCGCGGTCGACCGTTAGACTTTCCCATTAGTTCGTTTACTCTACCAATTAGAGAATAGTTCTCGAGATGGGACAGAGTCACCAGACAGAGAGTGTGCAAAGTGCTATCGAATCTGTGTATATAACGGTATGAAATTTTTAGAATCGCGACAAGGAAAACGTACGAAGAAATGTTTGATCCGTAATTGTCTTTGACAGAATTTTGTATTCAATAGTCAAATATCATCGTTATTATGTACTTTACGTTAGACTTCATAAATCAGGTTTTAGAGGATTTTTTTTATTCTTAAACGCGGCACACACTACAAAGATGACATACTGCGGTATGGCATACCAATCCAATTTGCTTATAATTTTTATAAAAATAAATATATTGTAAAATTTTTTTTCATCGAAATGACAGACATTAAAAAACATATTGGTATCAAGTAAATACATACACTGAAAAAAGTTTAGTTATAATTACCAAATATTAAGAGAAATAGTTTGAACTAAATGTTGAGGTAATACAGCTAAACATAACTTTACTTTTATGAAGATTTAATAACCATTACCGGTAATATTTACTAAATATTAGTAAATTAAAGTTTATGTTTAGTTATATTACCTCAATAATTATCTCAATAATTAAAACTATTTTATTCAATATTTGATATTCAATAGTTGTAATTAGAATTTTTTTAGTTATGTATGTTTAGTTATGTATGTTTACTTGGTACCAATATGTTTTTTAATGTTAATATAACGCTATAACTTACAACTTTAAGACTTTTTTTCTGTATCTTTATTAATAAAAAAATTATAAGCAATGAAAGAAGCATTAACAAAACATAGAAAAGAGAAAGTCAAGTATGCCATATCGATAAGTTACTTCTATATTGTATCGTGTAATACATTAAATTGCATATGAATCATGATTCAGTATGATATATGGAATAAAATGTTTTATGCGATTTTCATGCAGGAAGCCTTCTCACATTGTATCACTGCATCGTGTTTTTTAATATTAGTTTAAAATTGTGTCATAATACATACGATGATTGAGTCTATTTATAATATATTTAACCTTACAATATTTGCAAATTTGATAAACGATAAAATTGATCACGGAAACAATCATATGCTGTGTTATATGTTTAAGGCTCATAACGTTAAGCATTTACTAGTTTATGAAACCGAAAGTGTAATTTGGAAACAGTTTATTAGCTTTACTTGGCTTCATGAGTATAAATGTGATTTACGTGCTTTCTTTATGCTTGTTTGCCAAGCATTTATTTAATTTGAACATAAAGATTGTAATCAAAGATTGCTTTTATGTCGAATTTATTCTTATTTTAATATCCAATCTTTATAATTACATGAGAGAAAGCAATGTAATTTAATTTCATTTAGACTCGATGTTTTAAAAATTATACTTAAACTGATGAATTATAATATTTTTATCAATTTTGTCTTCGTGAATAAAATACTATTTTGTTTTTATTAATGATCAGTAAATTCGTGTAAGGAGCACAACTTTGTTATATATATAACTCAACATAATGGAAATCGGAATATTATGTATAATAATTATTATTGTATACAATTTCGAATAATGTAACAGTGAATATCAAGTTTCATAAAGTCTGATTATTATTTTGCTTATAAATATCTGCATTCGTATTAGTATTCTCTGCACGTGTTAGTACATATTTGGTTGGTATATTTGGTTTTCCGGTATTACGTATATTAGCTACTTCAAAGTTAATCATGAAAACTAATATACATATGTATAACTTCAAAATACTTTAATTTATTTTAGCCTACGTTTTAGCATACGTTCTTTTTGTTCTGTTTTAGTCATTAATGTATGTTTCTTTTAATTTTAAACAGATGATGAATTAAAGATAAGTAAACCTATCAATCAAATTGATCATTGCAAAGAAGATAAACTGGATATGAGTTTATTATGTTTCTATATAGAAGAGTTTAATAAAGTATAAGTATGTAAAACATATGATTTATAAGTAATTATCGCGAACATTTATTGTCGATCTTTTGCTCTTTCGTGACTAAATTAATTTACAGTTCTATTTAATTATTTAGATATTATCGTACTATGGCGCATCATTTTACTGCAAATATAGCAAATATAAAAATAAATTGGTCAATGTTCGTTATTCGTGCTCTTGTCACAGTCTGATATCATTTCTAGAGTTTCACTTATCTTCAAATTTTTTTTATTCATACATGTCCACGAATCTACATAAGACATGTGTTAGAACGTGTATTATCAATCGTTACAACGCGTGATCAATAGATTTGGCCAAGTGAGCTTTTAAATTGAAATGTATGAAATATCTTTATTGCTATCTGTGAAATAGTAAATGATTCGCTGTTCGTGATGAAAATTATCTCTAATCTTCGCACGTGATGTTTGTTCGTATGCAACTAGGTATCTGTACATATATTTAAACTTGCGAGACAGGACATTTATATTTATACTTATTATTATATATATTTCTTGCGTTAAACATTCTTTCTTGCAAATTGAGCAATAAATATGTCAGGTATAAAATCGCGTAATTAAAATAGCCATAAAACGTTTTACACAACATCAATTATACTGCTCACTCGTTGACATCATTTTGAGACGAACAACACATTACCTTCGAAGTTCCTAAGCTTCCGAGTTATTTCATTCAGTTTCGTATTTTTGTGTCTACATGATAAAGTGATTTGCACGCTTCAGCCATTCAGTATAGTGCACACACCTATTTAGCTCTCTGGTATCGGTAATATATTTGTAGCTTCAATCTTCTATAGGGTCATTCACGAGGATTTAAAGTCAATAATCTTGTTACAACTCACTACCGTTCACTTTTAAGAGAATAGTATACATAACCTCGTGGTAAGAGACACGATAAACCTTAAGTGTCGGTTTGCACGGTAATTCCTTCCTCCGCAACCATTATGAACGGTCGTTATCACATTACCTATTGACCTTATGAACAGATGAAAGATGAATCTTGCTTCTTGTTCCTCACATTGAAATCTTACAATGAGTATTTCGATTAATGTAATTAATCAACAAGCTTTGCCATGTTGGCAAACTTACTACTACTATACATTCTTCAACAATACAATGTTAATTAGGTATTGTCCAAGTAATAAGATAAAACAAAAGTTTAAGCAATATTTCAAAATAATAAAAATATTTAAAAATAATTAAAAATATTTAAGTATTTTAGTTTGCTATATAACAAAAATTATTTATTTATTTAGTTATAATGCACTTTTCATAAAAAAAATGTCATAATTAACTGCAACTTTAATTTAAATTAATTTATTTATGAACAAAAAACTTCGATATTATATCCAAAAGTCATTTGTTATTATAAAAATATTAATTTTTTATTTTTAAATTTAAATATAATGATTGTTTATATTTTTAAATGATATATTCATGTAAAGTATAGGAGTTATTGTAACAATTTCTCTATATCTATCTTTTCACGTTTTTGGGAATTATTATTTATTAGTTTTAATAAAAATATTGAAAAGAAATGAGAAAGTTTGAATAATTAAAATATAAATAGAAAGACATTAAATTAAAATATTGCTTAAATTATTAATAATACTATACTGTCATCTGTTTTTTAAATATTCAATGCATCCTATGCTTTGCTTTTCCCAATAGTATACGTAGTGAAACAACATTGAGTGTAGCTTACTATCTTGTAGCAGCCATGCTGAAATCCATGATGGCCGTCTTGTATTCTATGAACGCCGCACCCCCTTGAATCCTACCAACAGCGTTTGCGAAGCTTCCATTGCCACCCCTACTCTTAATCCATACTCCAATAGCAACTTCACTATACTCTGTCTCCGTCTTAACACCTACGTTCTCTTTTCCCATCAGACTATCGTCGACGGCCATCGTGGATACGTGCGCGCGCATATCTGATTCAGTAGCTTTGCAAGATAGTGTCCGTGTATAGGGTGCTGTAAGCTTTATAGTGTGTATTAGATTCAAAATTTTCAATATTTCATCCAACTAAAAAATTAATTTTTTTAAATTAAAATATATAAATTAATTTATTGTTATTTTGTGTATTACTACTAATCAGTTTTAATGAGTATTTTGCAAAATAATTCCGTATTGAATCAATAGTTATTGTATATAAAAGAATGAAAATAATACTATCATTATTCATAGATGCTCGACGTCTATACTAATTCTAAGATTTTTAGCTTGCTCTATTGACAGGCATATGAAATACACGTTTGACTGTTATTTTATAGTAATCTTTTTATTATATATTTTTTTAATTGAAATAATAAAACTATGATAAAAAAAATATATTTGTCAAGATATGAAAAAAATGTGAGTTATGTGAATGAATGAGGTATGTTTTTATTTTGTTTACAAATTTTTTTCTATTTTTTATTATATTTTTTAAAATCTTTTACAAGTTGCCATTTTAATTATAAATGCGATTACAATAAGAATAATACAAAATTTTTAATTTTATATTTTTAAAAATGTAACGTTCCTCTCCTTTATTAAATATTAATTATTTTATGATTCATATAAAAATGTAAAGATAAATAGTAAAACGATATTGATATATCAGATAACTGATTTATCGACTTTTTATACATATAATATATTTTATTTTCAATATATACGATATTCATATTAACATAATTTTTATAAATTCTTTTTTGTAGTAATACAAAATTTAGCCATACAAAATTTTTTGTAGCATATTGCTTCAGATAGTTTAAATATTTTATTTAAATTGGATCAGCAGTAGATAAAAAGGCGTATATTGCTTATGAAACTGACAATATAAGTTTTCTGCTGGTAAAGAAGGAAATAATGTTCGCAGTTTCTGTACCGACTTTTCCGAAACTTCCCATATCAACTGAGATATTGGCCATTTAGTTATGGAATATACCACCATTTATGAACTACTAAGAAACCATGTTATATATGAGATACACGTATGTAATTTTACTTTAATATTAAATCTTTTTCTGTTTTAGTATTACATAAAGTATCATGTTTTGTACGTTTAAACATTAGATTTTATATAAAAGTCAGAGTTTATAAAACTTTATAAGATTTTATAGACTATAATTAAACTATATATACTATAATTAATTATATACTATAATTAAACTATAATTACAGTTGATTTATAATATATTCATATAAATTTAGTTAAATTTTTATACTTATAAAAATTGGTCAAATATAATTAGTGATAGTAAAACGAATAGAAAAAGTACATTAATTAATTATACATACACATCCCTTAAAATTGTAAATATTAAATTGGTTATTTATTAATTACTTACTATCACTAACAATAGCTTTTAATGCTCAAAATAAGTAATTAATCACTAATCAATTTAATATATTTACATTAGATATTAAATTTCTCTAAGGAATATACGAACAATTATAAGGAATATAAAAATTACTTCAAAGTTGCTATATCTACAAACAATTATAAATTTATCATAATTGTTACAGAATTTTATAATAAAAATTTTATTGCAATTGTAATAATTAAAAAAATTTTTAAGATAAATTTATAATTTTTAAAATTAAAATTTTATTTGGAATATTAAAGAAATCTGTTGACATTTTTGGTCACTTGTACCGAGACAAGTAGAAGCAAAAGAAATCATCTTTGGAGACATTTATTGAGAAATTGCCCACTTATTGTTGGTTTACAACTTGCACATTTCCATCTTGTATAAATTTAGCATAATGCACAAAGAGGCAGCTGGCAATTGTGTGCACGTATCTTAACTAACGAATACACGAAGTTTTCAGACCATGCGACGTACGCACGAGTTGTTAAAGGCGTACAGCAAACCGGCTAACTAACCGGCATGTGCGGGGATAATTACTGAGCTTGTCGGGCGCGATGTGGCTGACGTTATCAGGCATTCGCCTGGATGGCCTGTGTACGTGAACGCGTCCACGTTATGCACGCACGCATACACGTATACACGTATACTCGCATCGTATCACATTCGAAAGAGTAACGCAGAGGGGAAGAGAAAAGCAAGGTACGTCCTGGTACTTCGTATGTACGCCGTGTCTGCGAAGAAGGGAATAGCACGGAGAACTCGTGAAGTCTTGGAGGGGAATGAGAGGAAGTGCTACGAGGCGTTGGCTTGAGAAGGGAGGGAATGAAGGGGGTGAGAGAAAGAAAGAGAGAGAAAAAGGTGAAAGGGTAGAGATGGAAGATTCCAGCGAGTCCACGGTTAATTTGTAGCAGTGCGCACCTCTACGTCTCTCGTATATATTTTTCCAGTAGATCGTGCATCTACGTTCACGCGTGCACGGGTGTTTGTGATTCCCATGTGTTTTATGCTCCGTAGTTTCGCGTTTGCGCGCCGCGATTCGTCGGGAAGCGACGGTTACGGGGGTCATGGGGGTGATGGCGGAGAAGGAAAGAGAGAAGAGGGGACCACCCAGGAACCGCGAGCACCTTTCTTATTCGCGCACTTTCGCACAACCGATATCTTAGGATGTTCTTTCTTCGGGCTCGTATCTCATCTTTCTGCCAGTCTTGCAACTTCAATGAAACAGGCTCGCTAAGATGAATGCTGACGTTGGAAATTGATGCTTCGATGTTGCTTTGGAAAATGATACATATATGTTATTCTACGAATAAGATAATCATACAAAGATCATACAAAATTGATAAATTAATATAATAACGTCGTAAATCTGAGCTGGAACATGAATTGCTTACGAAAATTGATAAAAGCTGTTTCAAATATAAAATATTATAACGCAACAGACAGAAATAGCATTCTATATTATAAAGAAAGCATCATTTGTATATTTTACATTTTAATATTATAATTGTAAGGATATATTCACAACAAAATATATACAGAAAAATTAATTAGCAACTACAAAAGATGTATCAATATATTTTATAATACTACGAGATCATTTGGTTTTTACGCTATTATTTAAAAAAAATCTTTTTATACGAAGTGTAAAATCACTTTTTTGTAATTCATAAACTTTCTCAATATTTTGTAAGTGTAAAAAAATATGCGCCTCGCTTTGAATATTACGATTTTTCTCTGCTTTTAAAAAATCTTTTATCGTTAAACTATAATGTCATTTTGGTGCCAGGCAGCTAGCTGCTATCATCGATTTCTGGGCACCAGAGGCGCGCTTGCGCAGGCAGGCTCCCTCGCTTGAGATATTCTCATATTCTCTCACCAGCTAACATCAATATTGAAGTCACTAATATCTTCGCGAGAAGCTGAAGTATGTTTTAATACTTATGATATAAATTTTTTTTAATAACTTTAATAAAACTTAAAATACATATGCTTGATACTTTATCTTTAAATTCTTTAAAGAGAAACTCTCTCTTCAAGAATGTCTTAATTAATCGTATTAATTATTCTTCAAGATTAGCTATAGAAGCGATAGTAAACCTACATGTACAAAGAATGTAAGCGCTAATATTATTATTCATGTATCCGTTATATAGAGTAAAAGATTTATTTTAGCTAATACATAAGGGATAGTACATGATACCAAAACTATCGAAAAGCACCTCTTAATTTTTTTCCTGACTTATTTGATGAAACTAGCCAACCCTTTTAACGTTCCCTGTAGCCTCTATGCGGGCGTTCCATTATCTGGCCATCTTTATTCACCTCCGCACTGGGATTGAGAACAGAAATGTAAAAGGAGAAAGAGAGAGGACGAGAGGACGAGAGAATGAGAAGACGAGGATGACGTGAGGGCCAGGATGGATCGAGGTGGGTTTTATGAGCGCGCACAAATCTCCTCATCAAGCTCCCGCAGGATCCGACGCCCGACATGGGGGTTGGAAATTGCAGGGCGGGTTTTGCCATCGTTTCGATGGAGGTAGAGGGAGAAAGGTTCGTCGGGCACACAAATGAGGCAGCTTGATTCCAATTATTCAGTAAATTAAATACGGAGGGGGAAGTTGGACTTTACGGGCGTTCCTCCGAGTTTCAGCGTTATTGTACAGAGCAGTGAATCTGACGGGGATGGCGAGAAAGGGTTGAAACCACACGCCGCTATTGTATCTCGTCGCGAGGGTTGCGCAGGATGGGCTCCAGTTATCTATGGTTAATACTCACTGTTGGGATGAATATGCGTAAGCGGAGAGAGGTTTGACCTTATACTAACATAGGGGAAATTTACTTTCGGTAAATTGCCATGACTGTTTTTTTTTACATTGTTGTCAAGCTCCCTTAAAATTTGTAGATACATACAGAATTAACTTCATGAAATGATCTTCTTGCACATTGAACTGCATATAGTATTAAACTCCAATGATAAGCAAAATGAATATTTATTTTATTCTGTTTACCTTTTATTTCAAAATTTTTACTGTTAAATCTATAGTGTCAAATTTAATCTAAGGTGAGTCGTCACTGCTTCTACTAAATATATCGTTTTTATATTAAATGTAACTTAACTATATAACTTAACTATATAATGTCAAATATAATCATTTTATACTAAAATTATATTATATTATATTTATTATATTTGACATTATATAGTATAAATTGACACAGTATAGTGTCAAATTTAACTTTATTATTGTTTTGGTAAAAAATACGATATATTTAGTAGGAGCAGTGACGACTCACGTTAGGTTAAATTTGACACTATAGATTTAACAGATATTGCTAATAATTAATATACATATATAATTATAATGAATAAATATTCTTTTTACAATAATGTGTTAAAAATATGCAAATAAATTTCTTTATATTATTCATGATTATTCGTAAACATAAATAAAGCCGTCGCGTTTGCGTCTATTCTTCAGCTTTCCAAGCGATTATATAAAAGTTTCCTCGATCACTGGCTAGCTGCTTTAATTCGTATTTTCTTTGGGGACTACGTTTCGTCTTTTACGAGCGCGTATATCTCTTCCCTATCCTATAGTTGGAAACGAGCTGAGTTTTCCCTCTTTTTCCCCTGCCACTCCTCGCCTTTACCTCTACCTTCTTCCGAATCGCCCTTGTGCAGTTCCGCCGAGTACTCATCATTTTCATTCTTCTGTCTGCTTCCTGTTATTTTCAGTCAGACGAAGGTTTTAGGATTTTAACGAAGATCTTAGGATTTGTTAGACAAAATATGATTAGAACAAAAAAATAAAAATTTTGACAAAATTATAGATACATAAATGTTTTACGCAAACAAATTGCAAGGCGTCAACAAAATCCTCTCGTTTCGTTTGATATTTAAATTGTTCTAAATTTATAAATGAAAATTTTATGAAAATATCTTTGCAATATGTGAACACAATTCTATTATACAGTAGGCTTTATTTTGATGGCGAACATAAATTAAATGCGTAGCTTCGGATCGCGGAAGCATAAATTGTTTCGTAAGGAGAGATTGCCTGACAAAATTCTTCAAGCTTGAGAGGACATTTTGTAGAAACTCGAAGGCGTGTTTAACACTTGTAAAATATGAGATGCAACCAGAGACACAGTTGCTCGGCCCGACGTCCGGAGGGTGACGTTTCTCCAAACATCGTATAATCGTATTCACGTGGACCCCCTTGACAAAAAGGGGAAACGCGATCGAAGTCACGCAGTAGAATTTCGTATAGGAGCGTCCGGGGCGGTTCCGCGGTGACTGAAGAAGTTTATAATCCATGACGTTTCCGGCTTTGCGAGGGCGAGCGAAGAGGCTTCTCTTACATCTCCCGAGCAAGGATAACGAAACGCCTTAGATTATGACCAGCTGCATCCATGTACATTCTGAAATGTGGCGATGGGAAAAGTATGCAAGCTAAGACCATTTTTAAAAATGGCCATCACAATCCGAGATGCCATTTGCGTTCGTTGGAAGCTCGTCCTTTTCTTCAGGAATGGCGGCGATAAACACTCAGATTATCTGCATCCTGCTTAACGGTGGACATCTTTCGTTGGAGTTACGTGCTGGTCGGGCCGACTGAGAAATGCGTTGCATTCCATTCGGTGAAGCTCTTGTACACCAACACACAGGTTAACCGGGGTGACATGAGTACGAGCTGGCAGCGTCGTATATTCGGAAGAATATTTCCGTCGGTGCACGCTTATGCCAGCGGAATCACCGACGCAACGCCACGCAGCACAAAATAAATGCATCTAGTTGAGATATGTTATCCCTTAAAAATATGTTCCTGTTCTCTTCTTTTATCAGATTTAGATCCCCATATATTTTATGAACGTCTGAATACTTAAATTGATAGTAGTTAATTGTTCTTTGTCGAAAATGGAGTTGGACGAGAAAAAAAAAGCATTCCCGTCGATATCTGATCCATATCGCTATTTCGGCGCCAGCCTGCATTCAGTATAGATTTTATTTTAAGATAGTAATTGACAAAACGAAACGTGATGTATAGTTATTTCTAAGGAAAAATATTATCATTGAAAAGAAATAGAAAAGAATAGTTTAGCTTTTTTATATTGTTAAATCTGCAATGTCAAATTTAGCCTAATGTGAATCATCACTGCTCTTACTTAATTACATCATTTTTTATACTAAAACAATGGTTATATTGGACACTGTACAGTGTCAATAACTGTATAATGTCAAATTGATATGATATAGTGTCAAATTTTTAAATTATCTAGTTGTAGTGTAAAATAATTTAGTAGGAGCAGTGGAGAGTTACACTAAATTAAATTTAACACTATAGATTTAACAGTGTATAAACCAGCAGCTACAATAAGATTTTAAGACTTAAATTTTAAGTTTTAAGCTCTAAGCCGTAAGAAGTTGACCAATCACAATCGAATGTAAAGAGAATAACCGAATATGATTAATCAATTTCTTACGGCTTAGTACTTACAGCTCAAGTTTTATGCCTTAAAATCTCATTGTAGGAGCCACTTTAAAGAAACTCGCTGAAAACTCGTGCGGGAATGAAACTCAATTTCGCGAGTTTTCACGGAAACGTTCGTTGGTACATTTGAGATTATGACTATACACAATATTTTCGTTTTCATACTCCTCCTATCGTAGGTAAGATTCTTGGATTTTTCGAATATTCCATCAACGTACGGAAGTCGTATATTACAAACCGAGAATGTACGCGCTGCGAGGGCCCGAGGCGTGCTTCGCATGCTAGCGATTACTTTTACCTTCGTCTTCTTTTCGTCTTAGCAGGCGGTAAGCGAGCAAGCAGTCCTACCTTTGGCCTGCCCTCCATGAGTCTCTAGGTCCACCCTTTTTCGTTCCCTCCTATCCAACCGCCGTTCTTTTCCTTTCCCGTTTCACATCTACCTGCATTTTTAGTGTCGAATCAACGGATTGGTAGTCGATTACCGATGCCTAAAGCTTATGGTAGGTGAAAACACTACAAGCTCTGACAGTATGCTTATTCGCATTACAAGTTTCGTATACGTAACATGGAATAAAGTTAGACTTTATTTATTATTATTTATGTCAAAACATATTAACGCAGATATGCATTTGATGTACATCTAACGCTATTTTCTCCATAGAAATTTTCTTCTAACCAACATTTGAAAGCATCTTGAAGTAACAGTTTAAATCATGCGATACATATAATACTAAAGAGCTGTCACAAAACTGCAAACGTAAATTTAAAGAAAAATTATATTTTTAATTTTTTAAAATAAATATCTGAGTCGTCTACTTTATAACTCTTTATAGAGCATCACTTCTTATTTGGTTCACTTTCCAATTTCTTTTACTTGCCGTTATTATATAAACTAATCCTGCAATCGCGTAGATCGGCGCCAATAAGTAGACTGAAATGAAAGATTGACATAAAAGTACATCTCAGGCATCGTCTACTGTGATAGTATTATATTATGGCCTTTCGATTTATGACGTCACACATGAAAGAATGATTGCCTTTTGCGATGAATGGATGTCGAGGGAAACATTGGATGAAGTGACTAATTTTACTTGATCAATTAGACATACAAACATTATCAAAGTCACTTTGTTATGAAAATCATAGATATGAAAACAGATACGTTTTGTTAAAGTTGAACAATATTTCATTATATTCTTTTTTTATTTACTATTTAGATACCTTAATTTTTTTATTTCGCTAATATGTTCTACTAATTTTATTTTATTAATGAGACATTATATTTATTATCATTTATATTATAAAATGATTTTTTCATATAAATACATATTATAATCGTTATTTAGATTTATTCTATTAATATTTAATTTCAAATTATGAATAATTTATAAAATTGATCAACAATGAAAATTGATTTACAGAATTGCATTGTGTTAAAATTAAATGTGTTAAAATAATTGCAGTAATTCTATAAGTCTATAAGTTATATAAATTTTGAGATAAGTATGTTTAATTGTATATTAATATTGAATTACTGAAATACTGAATTAGAATTTGATAGACTACAGTCTATCAAAATTCTAATTAATAAATATAAGTGTACATTTGTTTGTGTCATATGACTGTTGGAATACATTCATATAAGCGACACGTAACATTGTATGTTTTTTTTGTAATAAATTAGCGTAAAAATATTTTATTGCAAGCGTATTATAATATATTCCAATTAGAAACAAAAAAATGTTAAGTTATATGTTATTGGAGAACAATGCGTGCCAATCGTCATCCGTCGGACAGTGTCGAAATGGCGGTTCTCAGTTTAAAATATCTTACTTTTGTTATTTATCCTTTATTAATAATAATTAAATTAACATTAGATCTTACGTATTATATTAATACTCGTAATATTATGTATTTATAAAAAGATACATATTTTTTTATATTGAATAATATATTAAACAGTATATTAAACTAAAAAATTTTAACATTATTAGAATATCTTATAATAAGTGCACGAGTTTTTTTTTTATATTAATCATATTATGATATCTACGCTATAAATAATAGAATAAAATGCAAAATATGATTCATATTGCTGTCGGTATTTTGTCCGACGGCGCTTTGCTTATCCGAGAGAAATGAGAATTAAACTTAAGGTTGTTTATTTAAAATTTAAATTAATATTAATTTATTTACATCTACATAAAATATAATGATGTTGGTTATTGCAATAATACAATTTAGTTACTTGATTGTACGACTGATAAAAAAATTATTCAACTATTTAATAATCTCTATTAAATTTAATCGCGTTTTATTATGTTTTTACAACAGTGTAGTTATAATCTGTAGAGAACAAACATCTACCACATAGATGTTTAGTTTGTCATGAATTTCAAAGAACTTGTCTGACAGGGGAAATTGTCAAAGTTTCTGCGCTGAAGGCCGAACGGACAATCGAGAAATCGCTGTAAATCACTGAATTTTTTCCTCCTCTATAGGAAAGGTCCTTCCGCCAATACTCCAATTTTTTTTTAACAACCCGCGTTCACCGAAGCGAATAGAGATTCAAGGACTCGCTGCAGACATTGCGTTGATTCTTTTCATCAATATCATGTTCTTCAATGCGTCCTGAGAAACAGTTCTCAGTTTTCGTTTTGACAGCACGGTGTGCTGACGTTCTTTGCACGGTGTTTTAATAAAATATTGTGAATATATTTATATATAAAACGATAAGAGAATCTTCGTGATTCGCTATGTCTACCGACGCCATTAGATTCCGACGGTTTTATCGTTTCTTTAGTTTGTCGATAATAATCGAGATTCAGGTAATTCTTTTATCGTTAAATTGTGTGAAAGATTAATATAAATTTGTACTTAATTAATTTGATGCAATAATGCGCTTAGGTATATGTTGGTTTATTCATTAAATATATCTTTTATGAAAAATGAATAAGTACATCAAATCTAAAACGATATCTATCTAAAAATGATTATATAATTTAAATAGTATAATTTAAAATGACATAAGTTTTACATACATTTAATATTAATTACAAATAAATGTATACTAAAAACATTTTTGTATTAATTAACTGATTTTCCGTAATGGAAGTTTCATGAATAAAAGTAAATTTAAAAGTAATAAAAACATTATTATTGAGAATGAAAAGGAAGATAAGAATGTTTATTGAGTTAAAATTACTAGTAATAGAAATAAATGTAATAAATTTTGTGTACAGAAATCGTACACAAAAATGTTTGTAAACGTATTTTTTCAGCGAGTAATGAAATTAAATGAAATATATGAATTTAAAGTACAAATACTACATTATATTTTAAATAAATATTTTA
>NW_017259245.1:3292865-3294725 GCF_001594045.1 Atta colombica
TTATTAATGATAATATTTATTAACATCTGCGTAGAATTTATCGACGAATGCCTTGAAAACATTCGAGTATTAATACTTAATTTTTATTACAGGATTCCTCATGTGGCGAAGAAGAATTATCGCCATTGGTTCACCACCCCACTTACGGCTTATCAAAGGTAAGTGTGTACAATAAGAAATAATTTATAACTCAGCCATACAAAGTAATGAAAAGAGATAGTAGCTAATTAAAAAAAAAAAGAATTGAACTCACTTATCAACATGAAATAAGAATTATAGCATTTTTTAATGACATAAGAATATGTATGCTATCTAACGAATCTTACTAAAATATGTATTAATTTAATAGTAATTAATTGAACATAAACGTGATTTCAGTTATTTCTTAATTATTCACATCCTAATAATTTATGTGAGTAATATGTATATAATAAATTTGAATGTTGTATGTATTTAATTATTCATATAAAATATGGATATAACAGAATATAACGTGGCAATTTTTGTTTTTAGTTATTGAGATATTTCTAATAAATTCATATAGATTGGATATAGCTCAAATAATATTATATTTGTTGTAAGTTGAGTTATGAACAATTTTTTTATATATATTTAGACTATAAAAAAAATAGAAAACCAATACTATATACAATATGAAAAATGATTCGTTATTAAATTGTTAAACATATGTATAGATTAATGTTTTTTTTTAAATAATATTATCCACGGAAAATAAGTTTGAAGACGTAGATAAAAAAAGATATACAATACAATTAGTAGAAAGTGCTACTTTGTTGGTTACAAGAATTTACAATGCAAGAGGATAGGATTATTCTTTGAAAGAGCAATTATTCTTTGAAAGAAATTATAATAATAAAGAGATAAATACATGCATACAGATGAAAAAATGGAGTCATTATTTTTGATAGCAATTAGGCAAATAGATAGCAAACAATTGAGATGAAAACAATTGAGGAATATGAATAATTATAGAAAATTCCTAATAAGCGCTATACACTTTCTAGACGCTAACATATTATCTACTACTTTCAAGTTCCAAAATATTCCATAACAAACGCACTTTACAACAGAACAATATTCATTTATCCAAAATTGGAATAATCTTTAGACAGATATCATTTCGATATCTCTAATTGATCGTTCGATATCTTGATTCGAGTTTTTCAATTAGTTAGTTTTTCAATTATAAATATTTGAGAAAATAATTACTATAACAGAAAAAATTCTCCCTTCTATTTAAATTGGCACCATTTTCACTTTTTTTTTTAGATTGTAACATGAAATTTAGTCTCAAAAATATTTAGTGTCAGCAGTTAAATTTTATAAGCAACGATAATATTTTTATAAAATTTTGCATTCGAAGAAGAGAAAAATGATCTTTACATCAAATATTATGATGTGTAAAAATATCATAATATTTTTGAAGCAATCTTGAAATTATCCCGATAAGCGGATGTGGCTTATTTATAGCCGCTATCTTTCCTTCAGTCGTATCTTTCCTCCCCTTGGTACTAAAATCATTAAATTAATCTGAAGAGCAGAAATATATGACGCATCGAATTGCATTACTGTATTACGGGAGGATTTAATAACATGGCTCTAAGATATATGTGCTTACACATTCCTAAGCAATATTATGGTACATATTTATAAATACATAGAAATATTTGTTTTTTTGAAAATAACAAATCTGAAAAATTTTTTTATGATATATAATACTATTTCTCAACGAATTTTCTAATCTAAATAATAAAAATTCTGTTCCAATTATTGAAGTTCAATATAACCACAAAATTCTCTACCTGCATGATGTATTATTATTTATATTATATATTATTT
>NW_017259245.1:3294825-3302574 GCF_001594045.1 Atta colombica
GCATATTATATTTTGTATTACATTTTCTCTGTATGTTCTATTAAACATAATGAAAGAGACATCAAAATCTCTCTCTCTCTCTCTCTCTCTCTCTTCTCTCTCTCTGTTAGAGATAATTCAGAAATATTTAAATAACGTATAGCTTTTTATAACGCTATTATTGATGTTTGACGATTCACTTACTTAAAATCAGAAAAAGCAATAAAATTTTGTTTCCAAAAATTTCGATCGTGTTTCGGTTTTCTATCTCCGGGATGCTAAAAGGATCTTATCGCCAACTGACATGTCGGCCGCGATTGGAGTGCAATTTCGTTCCGCGGCACACGCGTATCACGTTTAGCATGTTGTATGTCTCTTCCTCGAGAGAGACCGTCGACCATTATTTACGCCCGCGCGCGAGAGAGTTGCTCATTTTATAAGGTGATAAAGGCGAGTCTCTTCAGCGCGAGCCTCTCTCTCTCTCTCTTTTTCTCTCTCTCTCTCTCTCTCTCTCTCTCTCTCTCTCTCTTTCTCGCGCGCGCGCGCGCGCTAGAATGGCAAGAAGCAGCGTTGAAAGTGGTCCGGGACACGCAAACCGACATGCAAAACTCTGGCACCAAGTATATGCGTATACACGGACCATCGGACATTGGACGTTGTTGCTGGCGCACTTGCACATCGTAGAAGAGGACCGCTTAAAGTATATTCATTACGGCGGACGACGCGGCTCTCGTCGGCTCTTGCGAACATGCAGCAGTCGGTTCTGCTTGTCTCTCGAATGGCTATCATGAAGCCATTAACTTTATTATACCGAGCCATTAACTTAAATATTACGACTCGCGTGTCGCGCAGCTTCGGGCTGTCTGATTTATCGCCCGGGAAAGATCGTGATGTAACTTAAACGCCCGGTATGTTTTTGTCGCGCCCGCCACCGTCGCCATCGTGTTTCACCTGTCGGGCACTGACAAGAAGAGGAGAGATCTAAGTGCTTACTATCACAACGTTATAGCACTACGCGATCAATTAAGAATGACGCAATGTTACGCAATATTCGATAAGACTGCCAAGCATGAGTCAGCGATTCACTCGCGCGATTCAGATCAGAGGTTCTTATCGATCGTTGCGTCGCAGCTTCTAATCATGGGAGAAAATCTTTAAAGGTCTAAACTTGACTGAAACGATGATACTGATCTTAAATTTAAGGTTTTCGAGTACGAATAGAGAAGAATCGATAAAAAAGAATAAATTATAGTCGTATACCTAATACAATTAGTATTGAAATTCTAATAAGAAGAATGAGAGAGAGAGAGAGAAAGAAAGAAATATCTGTCGACTAGATTATATCAGACATAGTCAAAGTGAACAAAGAAACCTGGGTACCTGTCCAGAAAGATGGTGTCCGTAAAAGAAAAAAATGGCAAAGAGGGTGACATGTTTCGCTGAAAGGGTGAGGTGTCCAGCGTAGTGGGTTTTATATGAGAGTCAAGATTCGAAATGAGGATTTACGAGCGGGACGCAAGAGACAACATTGTTTCAAATAAGACGTCTTGAGACTAACCTTCGAATCCTATCTACCTATACTAGTGATCGCTTGTAGTTGGAAAGAAGATATCACCATCACATGTAAAAAATACTCTAGGACGAAAGTGGGCTGTGAGAAGAAAGATTGCGTGAAGATCGAAAGATAGTTGTAAAAAAGATGCACGTGAAAAAAAAGAAAAATGAAAGAAGAGAATTAAGGCGGAGATAAGGCAAATCGAAAGCGAGGCGTGGGAGAGATCGAGATGAGGATGGTCTCTCAACAAAGAACGAAAGCGATTCTGGAAACAAAGAGAACGATTTGAGAGAGGAAGAAAAGAGGACAGAGCGAGCGAGCAGAGGGAGCGAGCAGAGGGAGCGAGCCAATGAATGTAGCAGAGGAATGATGGGAAGGGTTTTCCTTCGACCCATGTCTATCTGGACCTATAAGTATGTAAATGAAATATATTATATTCCTCAACACGCTTGTCGGTGTGCAATCACATTCGAAGATCTCTTCGTAAACGAAGGAATAGCGTGCACGCATGCGCATCTTCATGAACTTGTTATTATACCAAGCAGCAGGATAATCAAAGAGCGGCTCCTATGTGCGGCCACTCGTTGTATTGTAGTTAGTGGTCTTTCCTCGTTTTTTCGGCTTTCTTTTTACTCTTCTGCACGCCACTCTTCCACTCGACCGATCGACGCAGCGTATCATTTTATCACGGCCGATCATTCCATTTGCAATTTACGTTCTTGTTACCTTACCTCGGGAATCGTTTTTCTATAGTAAATTTTTAAAAACTTGAATCTGCAATTATCACGCAATCCTTCCTCTCTTGCGTTAAATCCGTGTAAAAAGATTTGTTAAATATTGTGAGAAGAAATTATATGTTGTTTTTAAATAAATCTTTAATTATCTCAATATGAAGAACTGCATATGTTATCATTCAGATTTATTTTTTCGATGTATGATTGTAAACTTTTGAGAGTTTTACTTATAACATAACTATACTATTGTGAGATCGTAATTACAAGTAGATATACAAAGTATCTATTTCGTTTGATCATTTAAACACGATTTTCATTATCTGATAACTTGTGGTTAAGCTTAACTTAATATTTCATCCAATGAGCTTTATCCATGACATTATCATAGATGAAACCTATTGAATAAAATATCAGGTTAATCATAAGGTAAAACCTTAACCAGACAATGAAAAATCGGACTTTATGTATAGAAAAAATAATGTATCCAAGATAACATGTTAACATTCTTAAAAACAAGAACTGAAAGAATTAATATTAATTCGATTGAAAATAGTGCGAAGAATTTTACATCTGTTATTTAATATATAGAATTTTTAAATTCTTTTTATTAATGATAGATGAAGTAGTTAGTTAAACTTGAGCTAATCAAGTGCCTACATATACGGCATTTCATAAATTTTCCAGCGATAGTCTCAGGTCGATGTAGCAATTTAGAAACTCCCCTCCTCCAGTTCACATTTATGTATGCTATATCAAGTATAAAGTATAAAGTATAATAATCAGGACACTAACGTGTCGACGTTAACAGCAATACTTGTTTCCAGAACGGCATAACTTACGGCAAATCTCAACTCACTTAATACATTAGAAAATTAGTACAAAAATTGTAAATATGTTTACGTTTCGGAAAAAATTATCACATTTTTCCTTAATGCATGAACATTGATGGAATTTTCTTTAAAAGAAAGAACTTATTAGGTACAAGGTTTATTAATGTGCAATAGCAATTTTTATTTGGAAAGAATATTTTTTGATTTTATAAAAAACTGAAAATATAGTTCTGTTATGATAATTTTACGATCTAGGATTTCTTTACCGATAATGTAATACAATTTTTGATAATGCAATTATATTCCTCAAAATGTCTTACTCTTTATCTAGAGACCAAAAAGTACGTTCATGTAGTAACTGAACTTCGAACACTTGTTCGATGCATTAAGACGACTCTTGATCAGATAAGTTTTCATTACAGCGGGCATTTAAAATTAAAGTGGTCTATCTATTCATACGTATACCTTGTCCCACTAGGGTTTCTTACTCCGATGGGATTCCGTGCTTCTCACGTTCATGCTTCCACCACTCCGTGTCTTCTCGTTATATCGACTTTTCGAGCTTGACGTTTGGAGGCCGAGCGGCGGCCATGTTTGGCTGACAGGGAAGATTGTAGGTATAAGTCGGTATCTGAATTTCGTTTCATAACAAAAATGAGAATGCAATATTTTTTACTTTTCCATAGAATATTGTGAGCTGTTTTTACATTCCCCAAGTTTCTATTAATGTCCATTTTTCAAAATGTACTTGTGCTACGCGCACGTATTTGAATATTTTTTTATATTTAATTCTTCTTTCCTTCAATTAATTAAAAAATTTATTCGAGACAGTTATTTGTATTTATAAATAAAAGTTAGAGTTTAATGTAAAGAGCTTAATATGTTATATAAGAGAAAAGTAAAAAAATTTTTTTAAATCTTATAAAAGATTTAAACGTTTTTTGAAAGAGTATGCAAAATATTTACAAAATTTATAATTGTCGGATATTAAAACGGGGAATTCCTTTTAATTGTTAGAAAACGATTTGGAATAATCGTTCATGAATTCTAAGACATTGTAGTTTTTAGCTTTCCCCGGCTTTTAGCTGTAGTATGGATGGCTGTTAGGGATGGCCACGATATTGATCCGTTCGAGTAGAACTTGACGGGGTGGAGCCGCTTCACCCTAAGGGTAGTTTTCGCCCCACCATCGCTCGGCAGTCCCCGATTGGATGAGAGAGAAAAGATGGCCGCCTGGGCACGTACCGGAAACGTGATGCCCCGATATAGTCAGATGAGGGCTTTCCTTTGGCTTTTCTCTCCTTCCTCCTTCATTCTACGAGAAATAAGCTTTGCAGCCAAGACTGGACCAAGCGAGCGAGAACCTTTACCATCTCTCTTCCTCTCCCCGTCGGCTTTTTGCGAAATTTATTACGGCGATATATTCACATCCATTAGGTACCTCACTTCTTTCGCTTGCATCTTGTCCTCCGTCTTTCTCCTGTCTCCCCTGTTTCATCTCGTTCTCTCTCTATCCTCTTTTTTTCCTCTATTCAAGCCTCCATAACTGAATGCACTCTACCGAGATCCGAGCATCCTTTTCATTCCAGTCGGCTGCATGCAAAACCCTTTAAATCATGGCCAAATGCTCTTTTAAAGCTTTGTTTAAATCCGATTTAATATTTCGTCTAAAATGTGCGTCAGACGAAGCGATTCGATGTCGACAAATTATGTCAAGGCGTAATGTCATTTCGCGCTTAAAACATATAATTTTCAATAAAGTATAATTATAATATAGATAGCTTTAATTATAATTTAAATATATATTATATTATAATGTAAAAGAGCATAGAAGCCAATACTAATTCTTGTGCAATTCTAGTGCAAATTTAACAATTAAAACTTTGTTTATGTCTAAGTACAATGATTTTTTATTTAAATATAACGTTTCGATCTTTATTAGGTTATCCTCAGTACAAAATTACCGTTGAGTGCATAAAATTACATTAAGAATTATTTCGTAGATTCTTTAACACAGTGTTCTTTTCCATTATATCAAACAATTACTCGCCAATAATCCGTGTGCTTCAGTGCGTGTACATATGAGGTATTATATTATAATTCTTCTTAAGACTGTTGCATTGAAAAAATTGTAGAAAGGTATTTTTTGCAACATCTCACTCCGAAAGCATAGCTTATGGAGAGTTTTTTTTTCTTGAGAATTGACAGTTATGTCATTATTAGCACTAAGAGTCACGAATCCCATAAAATTCATATAATTATAAGTAAGAGAAGAGATAAACTAATTTTTAATTATCATTTCTGTACAAATTTATTCTAACTATCGATTTGTTCTAATTGTATCGAACCAATCATTGATAATAACTAATATACCTAAATTATGCTGTGTCATTAAATTATGTATGTTTATATATACAAGCTAGAAATGTACATATACATTTCATATTTAATGACATATATATATTTAGTCATTCTATATGTATATAAAATTATTTATTAGTCTCATTAGAGTTTTTTTGCAACATCAACTCGGCATTTTGATTCGGTCAATTTCTAGTTTGTTTAAATTTTGCACAAAATTTATGAACTGTTTAACAACATTTCAATAAATATCTATTAAATTATATTCGTCTCGTACATCTTCGTTCTTCTTTTATTGCTTTATTCAACACTGATGCAACTATCTAAAATACATTTGCCTGGATTTTATATCCCACAACGTTTCCCTTATCGTATTACTCGCTCGAGCTGCGAAAGGGTAAAGGAGTCGTGAATCCTGAAGGCTGTTTGGACTACAGAAGGAACAACTTGGAGGTTGAGACGGTTTGGCCTCTGGGAACCGCGGTCGATACCGCGTCTCCGCAAGGAAGGCAGCGTTGCCATTTGCTTGGAACTTGCATTTTCTTGGTAGACTGTAATCTTTCGTGCAAACTTACGTTTCGAAATTTGCCCAAGATATTCCTTTATTGTTCCAGCTCTCTATATTAAGTAAGCGTTAGGAAACGTTACAGATGATGTCTAATACGTTTCCTTAATATATCAAAAATTTAATTAAACGTACAAAGTTTAATATTTACATATTGTGCAAAAAATTTATTTTAATTGAAATTTATTATACATATAAAAAATTAAAATCATTTTTTTTTTCAAGCTTATGAAGAAGATAGATTGACATTATTATTTTTTTGTTAAGATTATTAAATATAATCTGCAATAAGATATCTTTGTTTATGTATAGCTAATTGCTTTTATCTTTAATAATAAAAATATTGTTAATTATAGCTCAAAATCAATTTCTAAGTATAAAAATAATAAGATATGGAATAAAAATATCGAGGATATTGATAAATTGAAGAAAATTAATTTTGGAAATATTAGAAATTCAGATATGTCACAAAAATCTATCTATTCAAGAATGTTTTTGCAGGCATCAGTAAACGGTTTATGGGAATTTTGACCTTTCATCGAAACTTTCTTATGTCTTGGATCACTTTGGCATTTATAGTCAGGAGAAAAAAATTGTATCATGACGAATTCAAGGAGAAACATTGTCTCGAAATAATAAACAGATCTTTAACATAATTTTTTTAACTCTTTTTTTCATAAAAATTTTCATAAAAGAAAAACGAGAATACATTGATCGAAAGGTGTTGCGCTTATAATGACTTTAAGGGCTTTTGTTGCTTCAGTATAAAATAAATCAAATGAATGCGCGCTGTCTCAAGATGGATTGTGTAAAGCAAGGTTCAAACGGTAATGAATCATTTCTATCGAAAATTTATGATCCGGCGGGTTAATTTGGAAAAATATACGATTACAGAGCATATATAATACATAGAACATACAACACTGCAAAAATTAGTAGGTGCAGAAAAAAGAGAGACAGAGAGAAAGAGGGAGGGAGGACATTTTTCTTTTTTTAATTATTTAATTAATTTAATTATTTAAATAATTAGTAAAAATTAACTCTAAAGATTTATTTTACTTAATATCACTTAAATTAAACATGCGAAAAAGAAGTGAAACATAGTTAAGAAGATCAGAAGAACCGAAAGACACTTTTTATCGAATGCATTCGTAAATGAGCAAAGATGTGATGAACAAAATCCCGCAGTAGTTGAAGCACGTGCTTCCGCTCGTTCACTCTCGATTTCAATGTGTTTTTATTGCGTCTCTTAAATTCGCATTTATGAGCTCTTATGTTCTCCCCCGTCTTCCCTTTTCTTCTATCGGTATGACTGGACCGAGCTGTAAAGCGTTGCGCTATGTCGAAGACAAATCGTCCGGCGCGAAGTTAAATAGGTGATAATTGTGACCGATATCCCATAACAATTGCAATCATAAATACTTTAATGAATGAAACGACCTTGACGATTTTATTGATTCTTCTTATAACATATGATAGTTGAACTCGATGATCAATCACTTTATTGATGTCTATTTATATTAAAGCAGTAAGTTATACACGGTAGCGTCAGAAACACCGCGAACTGATATTTGTAGCTTACAGAAAAAATTTGATTAAAAAATAGGCTATATAAAATTTACACATTTTAATCATATATAATATAATGATATAAAATAATGATTCGTTTCTTATAATTGTTTTATGAATTATAGATAATATACATGTAATATATACATATATATA
>NW_017259245.1:3302674-3315217 GCF_001594045.1 Atta colombica
GACATTATCATATTTAATAATAAATTCAGCATGATCTTTGTTTAATTGAAAAGGATAAATATAACATCTTTTTGCTTATAGCATCTTTTCTATTTTCCTTTTTTAAAGAAACAATCGTTTATTATATTCATTAACTATGGATTCATATAAAAATGTAATCAGTGTGTAAATGTTGTATAACATGTGAATGAAATGAAATTTTTTAATATAATTTACTTAATGACTATAAATTATTAGCTGTTCCATAATATAATTTAATATAATTGTATATAGTTTAATAAAGTCTTATTGATTTTGTTAGCCATTTCTACATAACATTTATGTAGAAATAATACTTAAGTTTATAGTCTTATATCTTTGTTTCTCTACATGATTAGCTAATTGAAGTAAATAAACGCGGTTGTTTAGTTTTTGAGCGTTATATAATATTAGCGAAAAAGTGCGTAAGAAATCGCAAAAAATCATTATGAAACGCTGAAACAACCCGAAAGTGCGCTTTTAGTATCTTTTTATTCTTTAGGATCGGACATAATTTGTGTAGATAATAAATTCTCTTCGGGACTCAGTTCATTATAGCAGATATACATTATATTTCCATAATGAAAGTTTCTAGCACGGGTTTCTGCCATCTGATCCGACGTTTTAGAGATCAAAGAATAGTAACGACGGTTACATATATATTCCTATGGATATCTGCTACAGATATGCTACAAGTTTTATGCTTTGGTTTTCGAGGTTGTAAATTTATTGCCTAGTGTAGACTCGAACTTTGTGTGCTCCATAGCCTTTTTGACGAACGATGATCAACGATAAATTACGACTTCACAAACCCATCGAGCCCCGTTATTTAAACACGGTGGCCGCCTATTTAAGTTTAACTGCCTACAGATTACATCGCTATAAAATAATAAACATAAAAGGGGTATTGAATGCACTCGACCAGAAGTATCTAATCGTTTACTATTCTCCAAGCTAAATTTTTTTAGTTTCGAATTTGTAATTATGACGTCATTTAATGGAACAATTGTTACAGCGTGATAATATAGTATGTAAAACGGAAATACTAATAATAATTAATAATCGTTATTTATGCATCACTCTTGCAGAAATGCTTATCAATTTAATGCTTATCAATTTAATATTGAAAGACAATAATTAATTACTTTCTGTATTAAATCAATTGGTATTAAATTTTTGTAGAGGGAGATTGAAGCCAATAAATAAATTTGGATATTAATTACAAGATCATTTGCAATTTTTTTCACATTTTACGACTAGAACTATTGGGATTAGAGAGGCGTATTAATATTAATAAGAACATTGCGATTCTTGTTTTTAAAACCGCTTTATAATTTATAACCGCTGATATAAGACGATTATTCAAAACGAAACAGGATTCCTACAAGCGAATAGACAACCATGATGACGATTCAAGTAGAAAGCAATCTATTAAGATATCGTGGGCTGGACCTAAAATCTCGAAACCCGAGTTAACCAATCGTGGACATCAACATCGAATCTGCTCCTTCCACAACGCCGCTATTTTAGAATTCACGCCACCATCCACTCCTTTCACGACGCGCGCTTGTTGTATGCCCGAAGTATTTTAATTAAAAGTTCTTAAAATCTCAAAAGCCACACCGCCGTAAGTGATAAAGATACTTGACGTTTTTATCGACTGTCCTAAACGTAGTCAATGAAGATGAGCTGCTGCGACTCAATATTACGCGAAAACCGGGTATGTTTATGAATTGATATATTAATTCAGGAACATAAGAGATCATTGATCGAATGAGATATATATTGTACTTCCAAATATATATATAATAATGTTTCAGTTCACAAGCGAGGCGAAATTAAGTTTAGACTGGAAAAATTACAATATAAGATTGACAAATTCGTAGATATCGTTTTAAGCCAATATTAACGTTAATTTAATGAATCGTATTATAATAATTATCATTCTCATTATCTGTAAATAAAATTTGATAGCTTATAGAAATATACAGAAATATTGCTTTACAATTGACAGAATATTCCTTTGTAACGAACGTTCCGTGAAATTTTCGCAGGCGATGCAATTGTACGTTTTACATTCTTCACACTATCGATCATAAGAATAGCATTGAAAATAATGGCAAGGGATAATAGTAGGAGATAATAAGAGGTCTTGACAGAGTTCACTGATACTGCAAGAAAACGCGGTACTTCTATCGCTAGGGATGTCCAAGTGAGCGAGTTAAATGTTTCCGAGAGACTAGCAAGTTCAATCAATGGCGGTCCTTTGTTTCGCATTTGCGGGAGAGCGTTAAAAGCCAATAACAGGTACCGAAATAAAACTGGCTAGTGACTCAATCTGCGGTGCTCCGCTTTGTGGAATAGTGACTTGCTTTTTTCCATAATCATCTTGAAATTCCAAGTGGGTGACGGAGCATTAACAAATTATCTTCAAAGATTCATGCTTTCCTTTCATATCTCATTGAGGTTAACTTCTATTATAAATGTAAAAAGAGAAAGAGAAAAATAGAGAGGGAGAGGGGGGGTGGGGGAAGGGGGAAGGGAAGAGAGGGAGAGGGAGAGAAAACACTTCATATCGCGCGTTAGTTCTATTGTATTATTTCTCAGAATAATTACATCCAGCTATTATTTATGTGCACCGAAAAATATTTTGTTGACGTATTGTTGATAGATTGACTTGGCAACCGTCGCATTGTGCGACATTGCAGGAATATTAGAACCAGCTAGTTGGCTTCACATAATAAGCCAACCTCAACGTAAAAGAACGCAGAAGCGGCGAAAGAGGAAAGGGTTAGAGCTGAGGCGGACCGCGGACGATCTGTCATCGACGCGAGCCGGCATTTTACAAAGTATAAGGCTGAGGCATATTGCCTGCAGGTGCTACACAGAAGGCAGTCCGCAGGTAGATACGCTGGGCGCCTGATTGGCCTGCTTCGACCTGACTCCATCCTACGGTTTTGCGACGGCAGTATGCGAGGCAAAGAGAGGCGGTCGTTGTTACGTGTCGCTCGCAACAACTCGTCTTGCTGCGCTGCCTTGCCTTTGCTGCTTTAACCGACAGAGCGAGAAAGAGAGAGGAAGAAAAAGAAAAAGCGAGAGAGAGAGAGAGAGAGAGAGAGAGAGAGAAGGAAAGAGAAAATGAGAAAGAGAAGGCTGGTACAGTTCGAGCATAGTAAATCCCGTTGGCCGGTACCTACGGTCTCTCTGCTCTTGGCTACATGCGTCTGTCGCGTAGTGGTGCTGCCAAGCTTTGGCAGCGAGCTAACTCCTTCAGCTCGCGGTGTATATTTCCGTTCCGTTACGTTCACCAACATTTGCCTCGCCTTTGCTGCTGTGGCTGCCAGGCGCAGTCGAAATCCCAACGACGCGACGCATTCTCTTACAATCTCACGTGTTGACGCGACTTGAACGTGCTGGTACCCGATGATCGCTTTGTTGTTCTCTTACCTGTTCTTTTGACGAACGATCGATACACGCTGAACGATCGTTGTGCATTTAGTATAGTGTGAGCGCTACCGCGTCAGCGTCCTTCTTGTGCATTCCCGAATAAAGGAGCGATAAAAGGAATATAAAAACATTTTTTAAAGTTCACAATATGTTAATATTATATATGGATAATTCATAGCATGTTTTCCGTCGCAAATTGTGAATAAGCGGATAATTTGAAATTTGTCTCAATATCTACCTTCTGTCTCAATATCTCGTCATATCAAATTTGTGAAAGTGTTTTAATGAACTTTACTACGAAAAAAACTCAGCTGGTCGAGAATAATTATGTGTTAGATTTGTGATTCACGCCTTCTTCAAGAACAGATTTGAAAAAAACACAGTGATCATAATCCTTATTAAGATCATTGACATTTTTATAATCCTCGTGTCGAATAAGAACAATGCTGGTGAAATTTCGTAAAAATAACGTACCTGATGTTCCTGTTTTTTATCAGCTGTGTTAAACGCGAATCCAATGTGTGGCTGTTTCAGCAGTTGAAAAACGGATCGGCATGGAGTAGCTACTCGGGTCACAGAGACCCTTGGAAGGGAAAAGGGCAAAAACGTCCCCTTCCTACACCCTTCTGCCGCCACAACGCACGACGATATTGGATTATCGTCGCACAGCGACCTCTGCGTCATTATTATTATAGCCGCAAGGTGAGTCAAAATGTTACTTTGCAATTGTATTAGAATAATTTTTGTAAACTATTATAAGTGTATTCCTCAAGACAACATTATATGTATTATCACAGGTTTCGTGCGGGAAAAAATATGCAAAAAAAGATTTTATCGAATTCATTTAAATTGTTTTGTTATGTGAATTTCGTTGAACGTAGATAATATTTTTTAACTCTATTATACATTTTATTATTTCTACCGTATGCACAGAAAGAAGCACTTGAATCACTGTATCAAATTTACTTCATTTTTAATTGACTTCATTTTATTAATGAAAAATAATGCAATAACTTTGCATTTATGAAAATATGATGTTAATTTTGCGATTAATTGTGTAATGTTCATCCGTCTGTAATAGGTACTTTTTCTTTTCACGAAAAATTAAATAAAGTTGGTCACAGAAAAAATAATTTTGCTGAAGTATTTAAAGATGTTATTAGATATAGATTTGAAAATAATTTTGTTGAATCATCAAACAAAAATAATTAGCAAACTCAAGTATGATAAACAATGTTAAAATAAATATTGATATTCTAGCAATCAACTTGAATGTTCTATATGACTATATTATTTTGATAGTTTAATTAGATTATTTTTATATCTGCATTTAGCTAAATTTTTAAATACTTTAGCAAAATTATTTTTATGTGACTGTTGGCATTGCAAAACTAATAAAGTAATTAAAGAACTCAATTTTGCATGAAATCAATACGGCACATTACGTATAATTTTTACGTCTAAATCACTGTGTCTATGTATAATGATGGTATATTCGAACGTAATTTATTCGCTCGCATAGCGATACAATCTTCATTAGACTATCAAGATTCCTACCAAGATAGTCTCATTAAGCAATGATGCTTTAGAAAGAAGCCCATGCCAGGAACTATCAACTTTTGCGATTCGATTCCCTTCGTTTTACGAGCCTCCAATGGCGCGCATGTTCAGTATTATTTTGTTTTTCCTTGCACAAATGCTTTTGCTCTCTACCCTTCCATCGTCACATCAACACATCCAATACACTCCCATATCTTATGACCGAGCAACCTGCAAGGCCCCAAGAGATATAAAGTATATAAAATAACATCACTACCTAAATTACCCGTCGTTGATTATATATTCGAGCATCGTTGAATCTGAAAATTTTATTTTCCAACGTACATATATACACTTATTTCTTTGCGAACAGTTAAAAATATTTCTTTAAATTTCGTTTGCATGTTTAGTTATTGAATTATCCAATTATAAATAATACGTATTATAAATAATACTTATTGTTGTAAATTGGTTGATTTTTTATTTTAATCATTTTAATATAATGAAAGAAATAATCCTTTAAATAGCCAATTTAGTATAAATGAAACAAGAAAGATGCTAGATACAAATAAATTTTGTATCTAGAATACAAAAAGTTTAGATACATATACATATATATATATATATTTTTTTTTTTTGAACATAAACATTTTAGATTGCTGCATAAAAGAGATTTAATCAAAATATTTTAATGTTATATAAATTGTATTCTCTTCTCAGTATAAAATTATAAATCTTTCATTTCTATAAATTTGAGAAAAAAATCATAATTGAAAACTTTATAGATACAGTGGCATGTTTTCGATTTTACCGCGTATACACTTTAAGTGTACGGTATCTTCTCATAATACAAACGGCAGAATCTCTCAGCTTCGATGCAGGTAAAACGAATAAGTATAAAGACATGAAGCAATGGCACGATGCGAAGCGGACTAAATAAAATTCAGAATTTATGGAAAACGAGGGGGAGAAAAAGAAAGAACGGGTATGAGTGAACGGATATGGAGAGGAGGAGCGCGCTGCGCCGGTAACGGGCGGCCTGGGAGTACCTACTCGTGCGGAGGAGCTTCCCAATGAATTTGAATAAAAATGGGATGGAGAAAAGGTGGAGATATGCGAGGGAAGCCAGAACGCAAGAGGGGACGAAGAGATAACCGGAAAGGGAGAGAGAAAAAGGAAGGGCGGGATAGAAAGAAAGAGAGAGAGAAAAAGGAAGATGCAATATATTCTCGGGGTGGTCAAACGGGTAGGCGGTTATGGCGCGCTTGAGTTTCTGCTCGTATGAGAAAACTAGATACTCTAGATATTCGTATGAGAATGGTTAACTCGCATTGTTGGCGTATCTCCAATCGACGAATACTTCTGACAATTTAATACATTACTTGATGTGCAATAGATCAATAGCATAATACTTATGGCTTTGGTCATTTTTCTAACCCTGTCAATAAATATATGTTTCGATTGTCGAGTTGTACTATAGTCGATAGAGATTTGGGTTCAGGTTTACCAGTTTTCGGAATAGGATAGCCGATAGGAGGAGAGTATCAAACTATGTAGGAAGCATGGCTGCCGTCGGACGCGATGGCGTGAAGTATGGCATGGCCGCTTGCAAGCCAGTGGTTTCGATTTTTCATTCATTTAAGATTTTTTATTGTTATTTATTGTATTTGAATTTTTCAATTTGCCATAACTTATACTGTAACCTAATTTATGCAATATATAATAGAATACTAAATATTATGTCAATAAAAATTATTTTAATGAATAAATTTTTTTAGAATTATGCATCTTACATATTTGCAAATATTGTTTATTGTTACATAGAAAACATGAAATAATCAATTTTTTTGTTTCTAGTTATTATTGATTTATTAATGAAATTTTTTTATTAAATTCTACTTATTAAAAAATTTTTTTTATTTTATTTTATTTTATTTTATTTTTATTTGTAATAATCAAATAATTTTAATAATTAATTTGTATTAATTTGTATGTAATAATTCATTTTAATAAATGTTAATTTACAATATTGAATTCATTAAACAATTTCTTATTTATGATATAACATTATTTAAGTGAAATAAAAAATGAAGAAAGAGACGAATTACGCTAAATATTTTTGTATTTCTTATTTATTACAGATTTTTTATTATTATGAGAAATATAAGCGTGTGTATCATAACTTACTTATTAGATAAATATTACAAACAAAAGGATATAATGTGTCTATCTGTGGTATCTAACGTATCTGACATATGGCAATTAAAATTCATGTATTTTTAATCATATTATCCACACATGACATATTTCAAGTTTATAAATTAGTTTATCTAAAAATATAAAGAGAAAAAACTAAAAAATATTGATTTATTTAAAATCATATAGAAAAATAACTCACATAATTTTTAATTAAATTAATAAATTTATACATAGATATTTTTCTTATAAAATAAATACAATTTTTATCCTAAGAATTAATTAATATACAAATTGTTTCTCTAACATAGTAGTAAAATTTTAATTTTTTAATTTTTTTTGCAAATATTAAATGATTTGGAATCTGGAGAAAAGAAAAAGATGTAGTCTCAATTCGATCTTGCTGAGTTGGAGAATCATCATGGCCGCAAGTAATGCTCTTCAGCGACACACACGTGTCATGAACGCGAGATGGTGTTGCCGATGGATTGCCCACGCATAGCGGCTCGCGCGATCCCGCGACAGCCATTTTGAATTCCAAGACTCTTTCTACAGCGAACTCGCCGGTTCGAAGAGCGGAACCCCGCCAGAAAGGCAGCTTCTCCTGTGGATACCGTCGTGTCTTCGTCTTATTTTTCGCGTGTCAAAAGACTGAGACTATGAGCAATATTGTTGATACTTGATGTTGCAGCCGCATATCCTCTGCATCTCCCGCATATTCTACTTGGCAGGAGGCCGCTTACATTTTGTAGACTTTTTATTTTTTCACATGCTTCGTCTTTCGGATCTTCTTCTTTTCTTCTTGTTAACGCTCCTGTTCATTCACCATTACTATCTCAGATTGTGACGTCAGAAACGGAAAAATACACAATAAATGTTTGCAAAATATATTTATTAAAATATATTTCAATAAAATAACACAATCGAATCGACTTGTGAAAGATAGCGAAAACTCTCCTTTTATTTCGTTAATTAATAAATAACTGTTTATCTGGAAACAAATTATGTATAATTAAAAACGAAATAAGCTGTGACAACTGTTAAATTAATAATATATGATAATAAATATATTTTAATTTTTTTTTGAAATAAAAAAATGATATGATTCTATACGTAAATCTAATTTTACAGACGTTGTTTTAGTCAAAAATATTTTTATAATTAAATATATTATACAAAAATTTTTATTGCATAATTTTTCACTTTTGATGTCACAATTTAAAATAGTAGTGATGAGTGAACAGCCTTAACTTTAATTTTTTAATTATAACGTATTCAAAGTATTCAAGAATAAACGAAACGCTCGCAAACAAATATGATCTTTTGAAAACGAAAATTCGAAGTTAATTTTCTTTTAATAAAAAGTTAAAATTATTTTTCTTTTTATTTGTTCTTTATGTATTTTTTTTCTATCCGTTTGATTCTTCAATTACGAATACTCTTTAATCCACAGACAAATATCTGTATCTCGGATCTGCAGGGATTATTTGTTTTACAAGAATAGACTTCTATATCAACTTCCTATATGTATGTTTAAGCCGTGTATGCGAAGTCGGCGGATCGTTTCGGTGATATGTAAACGTTCTACTTTATGACTGACGACAAGTTTATGTTGATTACTCGTTATAGTCATTTTTCTTTTTTGATTTAAATTCTTACAATAGATCTAGTTCATTCTGTTAATATATTCGATTTTGCTTTTGTTACATGTTTATTTCTTGTAAACATTCAATTATTATTTCTTTATATTTTTTATGCATTATATTTTGTCATTTTTTAATTTTTATTTCATATCGACTAATATGATACTAATATGATACATTTGTATTAAATACGATAATAAAATACGAACGTTTATTATAACATTCCAATATAACGTGTTTAGTCTTATGCTTCATATCAAATTTATTTTGAATTAATTACGTCTTTTTAAATAGGAACGATATTGATGATATTTACATTAAATACATTAGAGAAAATATCATTCATTGTATATTCCCCTGGATTGAAATCAATGATTTTATTCATGTTCGAGATAAGACTGACGTCACTACATTTGATTAATGCAATTTCAACTCCTTTTTGAACCCTTCTTTATTTACGCTGGATTGATAGAAATTTATGAAACCACTTATTCTCCGCCCGGAAAAATAACTTTTCATATTCCTAGTTGTGTCACCCCTCTTATATCACCGCTTTCTTTCATCGTCCCTATCCATTCGCATTTTTATATGTTCCGTAATTTTCCGAAGTAAAAGTATTTCTCATTTCAGTTTGGAGATTATACCGACTCGCCCTTTTTCTGTTTTATCGATCTAGCTTGGTTTATCTTTCAGGTAGTTTTACAGAGATGGCGCCCATATCAACCCGAAACTTTATTTAATCAAAATTTTTTAAATTGTAGAAAACACGGTTCTCTTAGAAAAAAATTTTTTCAGAAAAATTTTTTATTAAATTTTCAATATTAAAAATAATACAAATTAGTAAGAATATTTTAATTGTTATTAATATAGAATATTTATTATTGATTGTTATTATCATTTACGAGTAATAAAATAATATTACGTTGTAAGAAATATTTAATAATGATTAAATAAAAATAAGCTATATGTTTTTATTAATAAATAAGAAAAATATTTTTGTATACTACTACATGCATTTATTTTTATTTATATGTTAAAATATATTTTTAAAAATTGCTATACATCTCTCTATGTACAATATTTTTATATAATAATCCTTCTTTAGATTGTTTTTAATTTCTTGTATTATGGGATCTTTAATTTATTTTTCTATAACAAAGTTTATTATTGCAAAATTAGTTCATTATAATACATTTATTTATATTTTTATTAAAATTTAACATTTAGGAATATATATTTTTAAAATTATCTAGAATAAATCACTGCGCGCAAATATTGTTATATCTTTGTAATTTGATATCTTCGAACAACACGTGCTGTTTAACATATTTTGTACGTATCGTATATTGTCTTCTTCACATCACCTATTTTTTATGTTTCTCATTTTCAACTCTGTTCCATTTGCCTTCTGAAAAAGATTCCATCGCAGATCCCCATCTATTTTCCGTAACAATAATTTCAAGGGCTCCTCCTTCCAGGACCCTTCTTCCAACCATCCTAAATCCTTTTTCCAATAGAAGTACCTTAATAATTTCAAGGACTCATTTCATCTTACTTTTGACTAAACCATGATCAAAAAAATGTGAAGTGGTTTGCCCGACATTATTTATCACCTACCTATCCCTTCTTTATCCCTCCAAATTGTTAATCACATCTTAATTTCGAAAGTATTACTTTATAAGCATTAAAAATATGTTCCATGTTTCTTCTTCAAATTTTTCCTTATATTTCAGATTTATAATGTTATGATATAATTATACATATATTCATTGTACAGCTTATTTAATGAACATTAAATAAATCACAAAGGGAATCTATCTACTTTTCAAAGTAAAGTATGACTTGTAGATATTATTTTTAGGTAACATTGATCCATAATTATTAACATTAGAGTTTTTTGAAGATAATACACCATATAATTGCCGAGTCCTCGTTAGACTGTCTGAAGTGTTTCCGTTAAAATGATTTCATAGCCGAGTCGGATTGGTTGATTGAACTTGAGTGATTCATAAGCACGAAATACAAAATGGATGCAATAAAGATTTCCAGACTTTAAACTGTTTTAATTCACACGTAAGATAAGCTAAAAAAGAATATTATCTATTAATTGTTCCGTTATATAAATTATTTATAAATGTGTGTAAATGGATTAAATTAATTAATTAGGACATTATTTCATATAATTGTTTAATCGTAAATAATTTTGTATATTGAAATGAGAATAAAAACTTTTTTTAAAATAAAGAAAAATAACATTAAAGAAACAATCAGTAAAATGAACACGAAATATTATATGTTAAGTAACAGTTGCTCAGAAAGTTCATAAATGTGAAATAAAAATATGGAATTATTATCGTAATACAAGAGATTAGTTTGGACATTTTTATACTGATTAAGAACTACAAACAAGTGGAATAAACTGTGTCATGTAATACAGGTGACGAGCAAATGTAATAATATAAACAGAGATTCGCAATACATAAACGAAGATTCCTCGACAACCAAACATAAACGTCGGCATATGCGTGCGATTCGTAGAATCTGGTTTGCCGCAACAGATCTGGATCAGGGATCTACAGAAAAAAGATCATTATTTTTATAAATTGTGATGTTAAAAATAAAATAGAAAACATCGTCAACTTCTTGGATTTTTTCCATCAATTAACGATCAGATAAATATCAATTTCGAAATATTTTTGGTAGGCTGGAATAGTAATTACATCGTTTTATCTAGAATTTTTTTTATAGCGTTGAATAGACAAAAGGGGCGGATTTTTAAAAAGAGCAGATGTTAGTCGGGCGAAGTTTAGGAAAAGTGGGGAGGAAATGTGGAACTAAGTGAAGAATAGATCGTGGAGAACTGATACTATGCCTGATGAGATGAAGGCGGAGAATAGAATGAGAAATATCAGAGGATCAGACTGCCTCTCATTAAGTTAAATTGTCTTTCAGGATGAGTTTCCTTAATTACTTAGTTTTCTCTCGGTTTTCCGCACCTCATATATTATACCTTTCGCATCTACTTATGCATGTAACAATATAGTGCTAGCACATTTGGGACATTATCCATTGCGATTTTGATTCAATCAAAAATATTAGATGCAGTTTTAATTTATTATAATTTTAAGATTTTTAGAATGTATGTAATTATGTTATGTTGTAGTGCGATTTGCCTGCATTAAATTGATACTGGCTGACATCATGCACGGTTAATCTCAACATAAAGAAATAGTAATAAAATATTTCTAAAATATTTCTTCTGTTGAGATAATTAGCTGTATTCTTATGAGACCAAGGATGCGCAGCGGCTGACAGAATGATGGAAGGCAAGTCAAAGGGATGAAATAAGGGATGGTAGGTGGGACTAAGAGAAGAAAGGGGGAAATAGACTCTAAATATGCTAATACTCGCGCCACGGGGTAATGAGTTTCTCGCGCTATCGATTCACCGGATTGTTTTGCATATATATTCAGTCATAAACACAACTTAGATTACTATATATGTAGCGTATCAAGCTATCCACGCTATCCAGCCATAGCTTATGTCTCTTGATCTGATTGTAAGATATTTGACATATCACATATGAAACTAAAAAAATAAAGTTAAAATTTTATAGGAATATAATGCGACAAATTATAATTAGTAGTAGTTATTGTTGCTAAAAAGAGAAGTTTTTAAATTACTCCTTATATATATATAT
>NW_017259245.1:3315281-3334049 GCF_001594045.1 Atta colombica
ATATACATATATATATATATAAAGCAAACTTAAAAAAGTTCAAATTTTTATTATCTTAAAACAGTTTAGCTGGCATTGTGTAAAAGTTGAATAATTATATTTTATTTTGTATGCTTTACCAAAAACAACCTTCTAAATCACTGTTTTAACACAATTTCTGAAACAATTTCAATAACTTTAGTTTTGAATAAACAAGGATGTCCTGTATTTTTGTAACTACGTTTTATATCACAGTATTTCTAGTTGTAGTTTAATATTCATGGTAATGTGTTAATCCGCGTACATGGAATGCAAACGCGACTCTCGTAATTTCCATAAATTTCCACCTTCACTCCAATATCCGGATCGCCATCTCTATTCCCTGTGTCATGTCGTTCATCACATTTTCAATTTCCACCACGTTTCCCGTTTCCTGCTTCAGGGCTTACTTCGATCATAGTGGATATTTTAGTGGTGCCGTTTCATTGGTCGTCGCAAAGCCATCCGTTTCACCGTCGGCAATAGTGACTGATTCAGTTGCGGCAACAAGCTTCGAGTTCCGTTTCAAGTGATAACTTAACATTCAAACAAACTTATAAATTCTTCGAAAAATTTAAGATCGATTTTTCTTCGGCAAAGATCTGTGGAGACATCTTTCTTCACAATTTCACAATTTTGACATTAAATATTAGTGATTATATCTTAAATAACATACCCTATCATCATCATCTGAGACTTCAATAAACGTGCGACATTGAACGCATGTTACGTTTCACGGAGGTTAAAGAAACGTAAATCCGAGCATGATGGAGCGATGTTTAGGAAATTGTGGTCATGAAACGTCAAAGAGGCGCGTGGCGTCCGCCGACGACGGATGATGATGCCCTGGGAAAAACTAGACTAGGCGTTTTTATGGGCCATCAAATTACACCGACCACCCCATAAAATGTTTAAGCGGGCTTCCGTGTAAAATGCACAAGCAGTGACTAGAATAATGCTCTTTGGTAAAAGTGCATCTACTCACCTGTCCAATACAAACTCGATTTTCCAGTATAAACTCAGGAGGATTTCGTTGAATATTCTCTTCATCTATATTCAACTCGTTCTTTGATAGCCATCTGTCTGTGTGCCGAAATTTGCCTAAAATGTTCTGTTCGTCCATTAAGAAAGTTCTTCATCAAATTTTTGTCTCTCATCTTAAAAAAGCAGATTTTATAGTCTCTTCTTAATTTTACATGCCAACTGTTTCGTACAATAATTAACGTAAATTCTTATCTAAGCTCTATGTAACTACTTAAAAGATGACAAGTAATGATATATGAAGAAATTTATTGCATCACGTTTTTCTCTCTCTCTTCTCTAATATTTCCCTCGTTGACTTGAGGGAAATGAAGACATCAAAAGTACAGATGGATTTGCTCGCAACAGAAGCTTCACGCATTTGGCTTTTACTAATCCAATGTCTAACTTCGTGAATGAATGCGTAAGCGGCAACAGGCTATGTCGTTAATATTGCGTGACAAGAATAAATGTCTCCCATAATTCAATATTATAATTATATCCTCGTAAGAAGTTTTATTGTCCTAATTAATATGCATCGTTAAAGTAATTGCTGGTACATTACTTTTACTATCTATTATAAATGTTTAGTCATCTTAGATGAATGCTGCTGTATAGTTTTGTGATACAGATTTGTGATTATCATATTATATAATTCTTCATTTTTTAAAGAAATTATTTAGATGTTTATAAACTACTCTACTGACTTCTTTAAAGATTAAATAGATATATATTTTTTTTTATCTAACTTTTGTTTTTGTAAATTAAAACGTATCATTTTTAATTTACAACGCACATTGTTATTGTTCCGATGATATATATGTACATTATATTTTTTTAAAGTAATTTTTTACTGATTATAAATAACATGTAAATTCTCATTGATTTTATCACAATATTACGATCAGAAAATGTGCATCACGATAGAGACAATCTTTTTATTAAAAAACAGATCCTTTATTGCGGATATGTAAAGCTAAGTGTAAGTGAAAAATCGATAAGCGTGCACGTGCACATTAACCGGCTTCACATCCGTCCCTCTGTAAGTATCATCGATAGCGCAACGGCTCTCCTCTCCACGTTCCGATGACACGGCGGTCATTTTAAGCGGGATTCACATGTCGGGACCACCCACCTCACGGAATTGGCTGATTACACATTCCTTAACTTCGGCGTTTTCGGCATACCGTTTTAACATTCGCCAGAAAAATTCGATAGCGACCGCACTGGCTGATTCGTGAAGTTCGTTTCGGAGATTACCGCAAGTTTGTGGTTTAGCGACTTCTTTCTTCGGGTTTCCCATTCTTTTTTTTTCATGCAGGGTAGGTATGTTTCTGGATCTACTAATTGGTCGTAAAGGGAATGATGTTCTGGCTGGGAGTTCTCGTCGTTCCAAAATGTTCTTCGCGGGACAGCTTTGCAACTCCGTACTGATGAGTGACTTCTTTATCGAGATCTTTTCTTCTAGAAATTAGCATTTAAAGTCCTATATGATGAGTTTGTTTCCAAGAATATATATTATAAATTTTATATTGTAATTATATATTTAAAAAATATTTTTTGTGGTTATAAATCAAAATAAAATTACCAATTGCACAATAGACTTACAATGTTTTGAGTTATACTACTCATTTTTCTCTGTTAACAGCACTTTCCAATAGTAAATATTAATATGTGATAGAACACATATTAATATGTGATAAATCACTTACATCCATTTATACAATAAAATGCATTTGTATAATTTTCGCATTTACATTTTGCCATGGCACGTCTCAATTTTTTTGTATGTTTTTCATTAATGTATGTCTGAAATATTAATATATCAAATTTTCAAGTTCGAAGAATTTTCTTCAATTATTATAATAATTAAATACTTATTTTTTGAATTATAGATTGATTAATATTTTGATTAATATTGTAGATTGATTAAATAATTAAATGTATAGTATATACTTCATAGCTCTTTTGATTTTACCTCGTTCAATGATAAAAATCCTCAGAATCTTGTCTTCTTTATGTCGCAAAAAAGAAGCAGAGCAGGAAAATCTTCTCCATACAAACGTTCTTCTGATGATCATTTGGCACGATGTCTCGTGCGTAGTTAGTATACATTTACAAAATTTTGCCCCGTGCTTTGCAACCGTTTCTTCGACGATGCCGATGTAGTTGGTGATGGCGATGGTGGTGGCAAATATATTATGTCTCTCGTAAAATTAAGTTTTTACGATCATTTTATGGTCGCGCGCGGCCCGTCGATGCTTAGTACCTATAGGTGTGCATTTCTCACAGCTGCGCTAGAGGCTCGTGCCGACTCGTCACGGATCTCTTTCATCATACGCGTCGGTAGAACATTGTAACTATTTTTATGGACCGCAGATTTGGCCACTGAGTCATGTATGTACCTCGACAGGTATAGGTAGTTCAAATTGAATCAGTTTGAATGCCTGTTATAAGCAAAGCAAATTTTGATCCAGAATTAACAGCGATGATGCACTCTATCAATATTTTTCACTTGTTTGAGAATTTTGTATTTTTTGTGAACAAAATTAAGAGGCTTGAAATTATATTATATTTTTATGTGCACCAAGAATATTTAATTATTGTAAATATAATTTATTGTAAAAGAAATATAATATAAAAATACACATATATATATATATATATATATATATATAGTTAGTTAACTTCTTTAATAAATAGAGGAAAGGAAAATTAATCTTTAAATGATATGAATAAAGTGCAATTAACGTTTCTAATAGACAAATATAATACTTTTGATTACACTACACTGAAAAAAAAGATTGGCTCCAGCAACAGACTAAATGATAAAATATGACAGAGTATTTTTAATTGGCTGCAATAATCGATTTTTAATTGCATTAACCTATCCGCAATATCAGTATAGCATTTCGATGTAGGCTAAACAATTAAAAATTAACTGCTGCCACCAATTAAAAATGCTATGCTATATTCAGCTAATAAATTTTCATTATATCTTAAATGAAACAAATTACTTACTTCTATTTCTCTCCTTTATTTCTGTGAGAAATATACAATCCAATTTTGTAATGTAACCAAATACACAAAAAACTTTGAAAAATATAATATATATTTAAAATAAATTTATATTTTCATCAAAAATGTTGTGAATCAGTTGGACTAATGTTTTCTTTTGAAGGCCAAGTATAGACTGCTTCTCGAAAAAGGGATGTTCGGTTACTGAACTGGTTGCTACTTTCACTTTGTATGAAAAACTTGCTTAGCAAACCTGAAAAGAATTTTCATTGAATTTTGGGTCGAATCGTTCGCAAAAACTGTTTTCCAACTTATAATATTCCTGGATGTAATTTTGTGTTTTTGACAACGCATAAAGAAATTTACAGATATCACAATACAAAATATAAAACATGTACACATACTTTGCTAGATAACGATTGGTAATAATTGTTAATAATAATGTTTATTAATAAATGTCACTCTTTCGAAGATATGTGCAGCAATTATTGAATTTATAAATGTAAACTCATAAAATTATAAATTAATTATAATTATTAATATTGAAATATTAAAGGAAAACATTATTTTTGTAAATTTTTACGTTGCTTTTTCCATCCGCTGCATGTAAATCACGATGTCAATTTTATCAGGGTCTGCCCCCTGTTATCTTGGGATCTGACGCCCGTCTATGTAAAATATATCTTATACATGTATATATATATATATATAAGTTATAGCGTGTTTGCGGACGTATATATGCATTAATATAAGTAAATATATTCAGTATCCGCTCTTGTGAAGATTCAGCAAAATATGGATACATTCGCATATGCAATAAGAATACATATTGTCCTCGAAGAATATTTGCTTCAAAATTATTAATATAATGAATTTTTTTCTTGTCCTGGAATTTTTTCAATTGTTTATTCCACTAAAAAGTCTTTCCAAATAATTTTTCGCTATACATACATTATATTGTAATTTAATTTAAAATACATTTATTTGTAACTTTAATATACTATTTTTTTTATTACTTTCTAATATACACTATATTAATTTTATAATAGCATCGTGTTATAATTATTTACATTATTTCTATAACATTTAAAATAACAAAAGTAATTTCAGCTGTGAATAATCTGTAATTTATATATTGAAAAAAAAGATTGGTTGTTGCAACAATTTAGATAGTAAAATATGGCATAGCATTTTTATATAGCTGCAATAACCAATCTTTTCTTTTAGTGTATATCTTATTAATCTAATTAAATTAATTAAATAATTATCAATGCTCGAGAATTTATTATTTATTTATTATTCTTATATTGTAAGATATTTTTGTTTCATTCCACTATTAAAAATGAAAAAAAAAGTTTCGTTGGGTTTATATGCGTTCCCATGTCTGTCCCGCGCATGATCTAGCGACAGTTATAGCATTTCACCGCCATCGGTGAAAGCCGAGACTGAATTTTAAGGAGAGATCGTGCTTGTAATCGTATTATTTTAGTTGAATTATTTATGGAACCTTGCCACTTGGATAAATAATGACATACACGGAATGCGACATGTTTTTTGTAAGTTTGAACCAGGTTTATCCAACCAAATGTTTCCATTCTAACCCTTTTTTTCTTATTTCAATGGTATTACACTCGTTAGGTCATAAATCAAATGTAAAATTGTCAAATCGATCAAAAGGTTGAAGACAACAACCGTAGCCATAAAGTTAGCAGAGAACAAGCAATTGGAAAAACGTATGAATCATTAACGTTCTCTGGTATGCTTTCTTTTCTATGCCTGCATATTTTCGTTATAGCTTAGTGCAGTTTGGGTCAAAAAAAGACTGACATAATATCATAGAAAAAAAGGAGAACAGGAAGAAAAGGAATTTAAAAAAAAATCTAGAAAAGTTTTTAGTCGAGTACTTAATTTCGAAAACATCCACTTTAACTGTTTCATTATAAATTATATTGCTACACTTAATGGAATCAGAAATTGTTAATTGGAAAATTCATTGGTCATTGAAATTAATCTCAATAATTATATAATTATAATTAATTTCAACGATATTTAAATTGGAAATATACACAATTTATTTAAAATTATCCAGAAATGTATAATTATGCAGGATGCATGAATTCACATTAGGATTTTGTAACTTCCACGAACAATTAATTCTTTCTTTTATTAAGCAATTTTTTTCTTGTTAAATTTGCACAATAATGATCTATTACAATTTGTGTATTTGAAATAATTTTACATAACTTTAAATGATGGAGAATTTGTGAGGGTCGTTATATTTATACAATTATTTTATTTTTATAATAGGTATTTAGATTCGTAGGTAAATATAAATTACAAGTATTATTCACAACTTTCTCTTAAGTGAATCGCTCAAAATATTATAGTAGCTTGAATCTTTTTATATTGTATTGTATCATTTTTTAATGGTCTTCTTTGCGATACATTGAATACTTTGTATGGCGATCAAAATTATAAAATGAAAACTCGCACCATGTTAATCTCAGAATAGTGATTTGTTATCTCGGATATAACAAGGAATCTGGAACTCTTTGGAGCAAATAAAAGTCACGAAATTACATTTAGTCCCTTAAGTATCTGTATATATATATATGCTTATATGGGAGTGCACATACAATATCCTAAATTGTACAGAAACCGTGAGTATCATTGTACCGTAATATATTCAAAATGAACTGAGAGATAAGGTAGAGTCGACCGGGGTAAAATCATGGACGGGGAATTGGGGATGAGGCTAATGCCTTGGCATCTGGATATCTCTCGCGAGGCGTGGTTGCCGGATAGCTTTCTATCTATAGCACCGCTTCCATGCGGCCCCAATCTCTTCGAGTACTTAACGCTAGGAAAATGTCTCTGACACACTATATCGCTTTACTTACTTTATTACAGCTGGATATGTTGAAAATCGATTAACATCTAATTAAGTATTAACTGCAAGTTCAATAATATTACTTTTATTTACAATTGCTTTTTTTCTATTTTGTATCAATTATTTTTGCATGTAATAGTAATTGTTATTGTACAAGATATATTTAATATAAAACTGATAAGATTTTTTTGTGTAAATAATTGATTTAAAAAAATAAAAAGATAAAATATTTCGAAAATAATTTACTTAATGAATTACAGACTCAATTATTTTATAATTCTAATAATGAAATCTTATGCTCAAGCACTTTCACAATATTAATGCATGAAATGTCGGGATCTTTTAGATGCAAAACGCGCATCGATAGATGCGTGCACATTTCTCAGGTAAAACGATGCAAAGCATTAGGGCGATATGCGGAATATGTAAAGGAGTGACGATAGATCCGCATGGAAGAGCAACAGAAACGAAAGAAAGAAAAAAAATTCTAAGAAATTTTGCCTGATGAGGACCAAGTTCCCATGACAACGCAACCCCAGGAACACGAAATGGTCTAGCTAGCCCATTCTTGACTCAATACCGAGGCGCCATACACTCACGTTGCCTACGTGTTCGAGTTCACCACCGTCTACAAGCCTTTTTAAACTTTCCCCTTTATGTTACTATGTTATCCTTTGCATCCTTTTTGCTCCTTCTCTATTCTTATTCCAATAAAAAATCCTGGCGCTTATGATTAATAATATAATGTTGCTCCACTTGTAGATCTGTGTTATGTATAGATGTACGACGAAGTAAAGTGGCTATAGCTCAAGTTAACAAAAAAGGCCACATGACTAGAACTTGAATTAACTGCGATTGCTTGAGAGTTATAGATCTAACGTGAAATTTGTGTATGCAATTGTATAACATAATACATTATTAATGAAGTTAAAGAGAATATACAATAATTTGCATTTTAATAGTCGAAACGTGAATGTTTGTGATAAATAATAAAATCAGTACGTGCCATTCATCTTGAAAACGCCACAGGAATTTAGACATTTTTACTAAGATATATTGGAATTGATTAATTGATATTGCAAATGACAAATTGGAAATGGAAATTAATATAGTGGTCTTGTCAAAAAAAGATTCTACTTGTCGCTTTCATCAGACATAGTACAACAGTTCACGTTCCCACTGGGCGCACGCTACTGCCATATTGGAAACACTCCACGAACCGTTGATCAGGATTGGTCGTCCGGCCATAGCGTCTGCCTCCGAAACGAGAGGGCGTCCCGGTGCTGACAGCATTGAAGCGCCGAAAGGCGTCTCGACGCCCCGCTGAAATTGGCACGCGTTGCATCACACGGTTATGAGAGACCCGATATTTCGCTTTCAACCCCCTGTACTCTGCGATCCCTGCGAGCAACTTCGCACACCGGACGTATTTTCAACGTCCGCACTTAAAAGATATATTCAATGTACGAAACGACATATGTCTTAATTAGATTGAAATCTTTCCATTTCGAATACACTGCTTGGATACATGTAATAAAATAATATGCACTTAAATGAAGAGTAAAATTATGATTTAGTGAACTATTGTTATTTACTTTATTATTCTACATTACTTTTTTAGCTCCCGACGAATTGTTCTCAAAATAACACAGTACCCTAAACACTATATTTCAATTTTGTCGTCCGATGGGAATTAAGATTTCTTTATTATGTAGAAGGGTTGAATTTTTTTAATCATCTCGAAGGAATTAAATCTTTCGTTACGTTATGTTTAGGGTTACCGTCTGTCAACATAATGAGAGACAAGGCAAGAGAGAAAAAGCAAAAGAAATTTTTGTTATGCGTAAAAAAAATTTCCATTAATTTCCGCTGGCTTTTTCTAAAAAATCAAAAAGTTGAAATATTAAAAAAATTTTTTTAATTAAATATTTACTCAAAAGAAATTTCTTTATTTGCATTTACAATTTTTTTATTTTAAATGATGTCTTTTTAAATTAAAATTTAAAAAATGAAGAGAAATATCGAATAATATTGAAATATAGAAAACGATTGACGGTTGCTTAAACGTTGAACTATGGATATAATAAAATTCATTTCAACTTGAAACTATGAATGGAAAGAGAAATAAAAGGTGCTAGAGATAATAAAGATTGTGAAGAGATGTCTCACATAGTGCATTACTGTGTTAGTCGCATAACAAAGTAATGGAAAATATATGAACTTCTTAAATTACTTTCTTTGTCTGTGTAGAGAATCTCATTAAAGATATTTATTTGTAATACACAAATCATGGAGCGTACAATAACTAACGCTTAGAGTTTATTACGAAGTTAATTTCATTTTCGAAAAAATTTAATTTATATTAATTTTTTTATATAAGTGTATTAAGATCTTATTTATTGATAATCTAATTTTTTTTTATTTATAATATTTGATTTTTGTTGAAAAATTGTTTCATATAATCCATTCAAAATAGTATATAATTGCAGAGAATCATACATGTTTAGATTTGATTTTAAGGGCAGCTTAAAAGAAGTTGAATAATATTGGGTGATAAATGGATTAGTTCTTCCATCTTTTCTATTTTCTCTTCTTTCTTGACCAATGGATTTCTGAGTGGACCAGTTCTCCCAAATGTTTTACGCGAATGACCATGTGTGTGAGTCCGTTAGTGTGAGCATTCTAGTAACGTCATCCCCTTGGTAACGAAAGGAAGGGAACCGAGAGCTTTCTCGTGTCTCTCTCTCCGATTGTTCTGCGCCCTCGACCAATCTCCTCGGATTTGCACAGGCAGAGTTTGTCAAACGCGTTTTTCGACTTTCCGCCGTCCCCTTATTGTTCAACCTTAAAAGTAATATCCCCATCTACGTAGCACGTCCTGCCCACATTTCACCGATATTATTTCTCCCTTGACCAGGAAAACTTTTTGCTCGATTGTGACATTTAGAGAGACGCTAAACAGTCTTTATTAGACGAGAGACGTTTTGATATAAATACATTTTTAAACACAGTTTTTAAAAATAGTTTTGTCAAAAATTTAATATTTAAACATATACGATAGTAACATTTAATATTATAAATTAATATTATAAATTAATATTATAAATTTTTTAATAAATTAAATGGGATTGAACGCAAAATGTTATTTTATGTTAGCACAAAGAAATGAAAGTCTCGTAAAATTGAAATATCGAACTTAATTTATAATAATATATTAAATATAAGACCAAAAAGCAGATTTAATTTAAGTTTGTTGAATTTTCATCAATTATTATGCGTACAATTTCGAGATAATGTCTTTTCCATATTAGGTAACCATCTCTTCCTATTCAACTTTCATTCCTTCGATAATAAATTCTATCTCGAGGAATTTAAATTCGATAAATTCTTTCAGAGAATATTTTCTCTTTTCTATTTTTAAACTTTAGCATTCAAATCCCTTATGATAGATCAAAACTCACAAATACAAATAAAATTTTCTATGTTAAAGAAATCACAGCGACCAATTAATTGTAATGTTCGTTTCTTTGCGTGAAGGTTTTAATTTCATGACGCTCGTAATATATTTATTCACTAAATATTGCAGTTAAAATGAAGTATTGCGTTAATAAATATTTATTGCACATATGAATAAGTTGAATTTTTCACGTTTAAAACTATGAGTTTCAGACAGATAAAGAAGTATTCTGAAATATCAAGTTGTTTTGTAATTGAATATCATTTATTTTACTATAAGATAAGTAATGAGCGTTTTTAAATGGTTCGATAAAGCTAAGTCTCCGAATGTAAAGGTAGAGCAAAGTTTCGTTATGGAATGGTTTCGTTATGGAATGGCGTCACATTAATGGTACAAGGTAGAGATCTTTATACCTGCCGTGATAGAAACTACTAAAAGCTATATAAAACTCATGGTAACATGATCCGTTATGAAGGACAATTGTTAACCAACAGACATTTAATTTGCGCTTCCGGTTTTTTTACAGGCTGACATTTTTCCTTTTGAACTTGTAAATAAAAGGCCTCAAAGTGTACGGCGCCGTGGAGAAGACGTTTCATCCGTTCGAGCTGAGCAGCAGGTACGTCTTTTCCAAATTGTTATATGTAGCTTTACATTATTAGCGTTCATTTATATACTTGGAGCAATATTGAATTATTTATAATTTTGTAAAAAGGCATATTTACAATATTTTTGTCTTGATCTTTTATTATACATTTTTTACATATAAGAAGCGATACAAATTTTGCAAATAAAATTCGCAATCTGTTTACTATTACAGGCTTTCCCGCGTGTTCCCCGGAACACTGCCCGGTATACAAGGTGAGTTACACATTAATTTTAATTTGTATTTAGAATTTTATTTTCCACGATACTAATTTGATTAAAATTAAATAGAACATAATATCTACTATAATTTGCGCTATATGAAATATTAAATTTGAATAAGTGTATCAAGAATACTATACGGCACTTGGCAATCAGTCAGTAACAAGCATATACCAAATATAAAAATTGTTTATAACAAGGCAATGCATTTCTTTTCGTATCAATGCAATACAATATGCAGGTTAATTCCTATTAATTTAGTGAATGATCAGCTTCGAAAGCCCGAATGAAAATCTGGCCATAAACCTATCCATTTCCTAGGTACGTACTTGCAGTAAACAGAGGATTGTATACAACCGCGTCACACTAAGCCCATAGCTACTAAACCGCGCGCATACTACCTATAAATGGGCGGGCTGCTATAAAGTCCATTCATGATCGCGTCGCCTGTACAACAAACGTCGGGTGGCTCGCGCCTCCCGCACGATTTATTACACTCGTATTCAAGCGCGAGTTGTGTTTCCTACTTAGTACACGTGTACTGACACGATCGCGATTCGAAATCGTCCTAGTGTCTGGTTCGCCGCTGACAGACTAATCGACCCCATTTTCGTCTCGCCGTCATATTAGATTCCATTCATTATATACCAGGTACATTAAACATCATAGAAATCTTAATATTCACTAGACACATCTTTTAAAGGCATTTTTGAAAACAAAATACAAATGGATTGTTTATGTTTATTAGTAAAAAAAATATTTAAAAGAGTTATTCTTTTTTGTTTGAATAAAAAATATATTTTAAACTTCATATTTTAGTTTAGGCTAAATTTAAATCTGCAACATTTAATTTATTTTTTATTAATACCGAAATAGTTTTATTTAAAGCAATAATAAGATTGATTTCGCTCCATAACCTTCCAAGTTATTAATTTAATTATATTTATTAAATATTACATATATGATTTTAAATTTATTAAATATTACACGTATGATTTTATTTATTATTTAATAATAAATTTTTTTTATAATCACGTGAAAAGCGGTAAGATTTAAATTTATCCAAATTAAGAAACTTTGTTATAAAAATTTTTCGTTAATTTTAAAATCATTGCGGAATTCTTAAAGACTTTTGCATTTCTGATTACTAATACGTGATCATTAAGACATGATTCTGCCATGAGTAACACAGTCTGATGACATACGACATTGATGGACAAACAGATGGAAAGCGTGTGTGCTACCGGAGTTGTTGTCAGACCGTTTTACTTTACTGCCCATAAAAGTACCGAGATTTAGACTGCAATACTGCCATGACGTATTGCTCGCACTGCGTGTACATGCACGTACACACTATCAAAGTTGACTGCGGCTGCTGTTAGGCGTGATCCATGAGGGCATTTCACTAACCACGTGACGTTTCGTGGAAAGAAAGACGCGAGAAGTTTGAATGAAAAAACATTCTTAATGAGTTTCGACAGCTTATTCGTTAAAAATGATAATTGAAAATTTATAATTATAATAGCAAAGAAATTGAAGAAATTGAAAGGAAAGATAGATGTTATGCGCTTATAGAGTTAAGGAGACAAAAAGCTGTAATTAAAATAGCACATAATATAAATAACAGAAAGATTAGCTATCTGAAGAAGCTTAGCTATCTGAAATGAACGAACCAGTCTCTGATAAATATAATTACACCTGCGAACGCTAATATATAATGATAACCGTAAAATGAAACCGTTAAATATAATTATAACCGTGACCAAATTATAGCCATAAAGATACCAGCAAAACAAGGTCGACTATTATTTATTACTATTATTAGAAAGAAATATTACTAATACAAGAATAGACTCGTTAGAATATATTACATTCGAAGATAAGAATCATTACGTAACTATACTTTTAAAATGTATTATATTTATAGATATTAATTATGACTAAGTAGATCCTCTTTGTAATGAAGTACAAAAAAATTTAATTTTTAAATTTGATTGAAATTTTGATTAAACTCTTGTCACTTTATATATAATAGACACAAGTTCTATTATATATATAATTAAAAAAAAAAACTATTAATTCTACATTTTTGAATTACAAAATATGAATAAAAAAGAAAAAGAATTTAAATCTCTTAATTCAGTAGTATATTTATTAACAGAAGACCCTATCAGTAAAATGGTATTCAGCCAAATACAATTTCTTGTTAAGTACTGTAAGTGTAACTACTGTCGTTTCGTCATCTAGTCTTCGTTTGTAATCTTTACATCTTTTTTTTTATTCGCCTGTGTTCTCGAGAAAAAAACAGTGATATTGAAATTGGGTAGTTCATAACACTCGTCGAAAGGCAAGAAAAGCAGTCTCTCCGTAAGATAGTTGGTATATCGTGCTTGCTGGCCTGCGACGGTGGAGAAGAGGAAGAAAAGCAGATTAGAGCGCGCGTGGTAGGGGGAAGGGGGGAGAACGCCAAGAAACGCGCGCGAGAGCGAGAAGCGGTCGTGAGAAGAGGGTGGGAGACAACGAGTCCGTCCGGGCTTCGCTTGCCAAACGATCCGAGAGATCGCGCTCGCGTCACTTTTGGCCCGTTCGGCTCCAAGTCGCAGGCAGAGCTCTCAGTTGACGCTCAGTTCGGCTCAGCGAGGCCAGCAAGAAGAAAGGGGGATTATTTTATATGTGTGTGAGCATCGTGTGTGTGTATATTGACGCACGATCCTCGGAATTGAAGAAGCGTTCTACTACCTGCCAAGAGTTCTTCGATCACATTACGCTCAATACCAAGAGGTGATTCTGATCTGATTGATTTGAAGATAAAAAACGAGAGAAATAAAGGGATTCTGCTCTGATCTGGAAACTTCTCCCTCTTCGTGACGACTCCAGACTCTTTGAATTTTTGCCGTTTGTGAGTTTCGTGATTGCATAGATTGCGAACGTTCTACGCGCAAGCAAAACGTTTGATGAATCGCGCTCGGAACTCTTTCGTAATGATGGGGTTGACGATATTCGCTGATGATAGAGACGAGGCGACGTGTGGCTTGTATATGGTAGACCACGGGACGATCATAGCGCAGTTAGTCGCGCAGTGAATTAACCCACCGAAGATCGACGGATTGCCAAGTGTCATAGCTGGTGTTCGCATTAAATTACGCACTAGTTTTACAACGTTTTCCCTTTTAACGAGTAGCGATCGAGCGCAATCGCTGCTCCGAAATTATCGCGGTCCGAACGATGCACTAAATCGCGCTGTGTCATTTTGTTTTCGTTTCCCTCATCCTGCATCGTTGGATCGGCCGATTGGACGACCGCATAATATCTGGACGAATTATTAATCGACTCTACAATTGACGACATTCGCACGTGGGTCACTCACTGCTGTCACATCGATTATCTTATCTGACATCGTCAACATCGTCATCATCGTCGACGTCGTGATTATCATCGCCGCGTGTGGACCTCTCGTCCGAGGATTTGCCAAGCACTTTATCGCGCCTCCGTCTATCCTTCGCGCTGCCCGTGCCTCTCTTCGTTTCTCTCTGTTCCGTTTATCTACCCCTCCACCTGTCTGCTGCGGCGCTGTACACCCTCTCTCCCGCCACCAACCCCCGTCATCGGACGACGCGCGTATACCCGCACGATTTTCCCTATCCCCACCCGCCTTCGCTCACTCCTCGCACCTCCGCTACCTTCTGCACGCGCTTTCTTTATTTACTCCGTGAATTCACGGACAACACGACTGCTCGATCACGATGAGCGCTCCGTTCTTCGGTTCTCGGTGAAAATCCTCTTTCATCACGCGCACGTTTGTCGTGTTTTCTATTGGACCAATTCGCGATCTACGTTACATTTTTCGTTCGATCGGTGTTTCGCGAATACTGGGACAATCACTAATCTACATATAACCGCTTTGCTCATCACTACATTGATCACGATGACCATGCGACAATTTTTACATTTTGGGTGAACTCTGATCGTTTTGTGCTGATTTATCGCGCGTAATTCGTGATTTCACTAAACGCATACGGCGGTCACGGACAAATCATCTACATTAATTGACGCGGACGTCAACATAAATATTGTTATAACACCGGCAATAAACCGTCATCATCTGCACCATCGCCGATCACGTGGCTTGCTCGACGGCGACGCTGTACGATAATGTTCACGCCGCGCCGCTATGTGGCTCCGGCGTGGGCCATCCTGGCTCCGTCACGCCGATGGGAACAGCAACCGGAGCGGGGAATTCCACCGGGGTGACCTGGTGGGCCATGATGAACGGTTCCCTCTACGAGGACAGCCCGCCGCCAGTTCCACCAACAGCTTCGACCCTCGTATCGATTCAACAACAAACAACCTCAACACCGGGCTCTCATCAAGCGACAACACCGACTTCACCTGGTGCACCGGTATCATCGGCAACGACAGCGCCACCGGCGCCTACAGCAAGCGCCAGTTCAACCTCGCCAAGCGCTTCTTCGGTAGCGAGCAACAGTGCAGCCGGACCACTCCATATACCAGCCAAGAGATTAACAGCGACACCAGGAGGTGGTGGTACCACTTACGGAGAAGTAGCTTGCGTGGAGTCATCAGGCGCGCCAGGTGGTGCGGGCGCAGCAGGCGTGATACGGCACTCTCATTCAGCGGGCTCCCAAGGTGGTTGGAGTTATAGTCCGCATCATCCCCAGGATTCTCATTACTCGTCCACGGCGGGCGAATCGTTGAACCATCATCAGACTTACGGGGGTAACAATCCCCCCACGTATTACAACCTGGCGGCCGATCCCACTTCGACCTCCGGTTCCTCTAGGGACAACCGGAAGGCTGGGCTTTTCTGGTCACCCGCAGCCGCTACTGCTGGATCTGCCAGTACCGCTGGATCTACCTCGGATTACAAGTCCTACAACTCGGCTGGCGCGGCAACTACGACGTCAACTACTGGCGGATCCACCACCGGAGCTACCGGCGCCGCCGATCCGGCCGTGTCGTCCTGCCATCAGAGCTTCTCTCAGAGTTGGTGCAATTACGCGCCATACACGACGGCGAGGCATCACCATCCGGTTGACACGACTGGACATCATCATCCTCATTCGCAGGCGGGGGTACCGTATCTGGCGCCATCCGCGGCGGATGACCGCGGTAGGGTTGCTGCCGCTATGGTCGCTGCGGAAGGTGCCTTTCCTCATGATGGATACGGCGGTCTGAGAAATTATGGAGCGCCCGAACCTGTTACTTCGAGTCCCTACCCACCTCCAGGTAAGCATCTACTCCGATTTATCACATTACAATTTTTTCTTTTTTTCTTTTGTGACAATTGCTCTCGAATTTCTTTTACGTTTATATGTAAAATATAACATCTTTTCACATTTAATCATGACATTATTTTCGCAGAAAAATTTTCTGTTGACATTTGTATTTGTGTTTTGAATAATCAGACAATGTGGAAGAGAAATTGATTTACTAGAGTCTTTTTTCTATTGTTTTCGTAATGTGTTAAACTATTGTCAACGCTTCTATAAAAGATGTTTGTAAACTTTAGATATTTTTTCGTTTTCACAGAAAGGTATCGTGAATCGATTGTAACATTCTTCGAATGTCACGTTCAGAAAGTCCATTGAAATTAATAAACCTGTGAAATCAAAGCAATTAACTGCATTGAACAAACAGCTTGACAACTAAACGAAGACGTTACGAAGAAAGACATATGTAACATATGCTACGACAAAAGGATTGCCTGTAATTTACATTAATTACACGTGACTTCTTAAAACGGGCGTCTCGAGTATTCCTGGACGATCCTGACGAACTTATTCGACAAGTAAAGACCACAATCGTTCATTCACATCGTTCTCTTTTGTGTTTCCTCCCTTCTCTGTCCTTTTCTCGGGACCCTGCAACCCATGAAACGTCGCATGAGCAACAACGAACGGCGGCGAGTTTATTGGCGGCCGTAACTCGTAAACTCTGGCGCGCGCCTCCGATCAGCTGATCCGTTCCATGACCCGTGCAGGCGTTCAGTCTTTCCGGCTAACGGCTGTTTCGCGCGCTTATATTGTCGCGACTGTCTTCCCATTATTTTACTTTCGAACGAGAATTTTTTTTACATCGACTAAAGTTTCTCTTCAGGAAGATTAGTACGATACGTTGTGCTGCTTGGCAATGTTCTTTCCTCAGGAATATACTTATAATCGTTATGGACGCTTAGAATAAAAGATACTTTTTTAGCAAACATTAAATATATACTTTGTAAAATGAGCCATTAATCTTCCTTATTTTTTAACATTTGTTCGGAATACTTATTACGGTATATAAATCATCATGATAATAAAATACTCTGCAGAAATGACATTAATTTATAGATACGCGTCTTTTATTGCGATACAATCGATATATCACAGATTGTAAATTATATTCAACATAATTATATCGCGATGGCAATGTCAGCTTTTCATTTATGTGGATATATTTGAATTTCATATCAAGCGTATAAAGAGGAAGGTGCGTCTCATCGATCGTTGGCATTCGTTCGTCGTGTCCTTCTCAAAAAGCTTCGTTGTGTTTTGCTTGCAACATGCGCCACGACACTCGTTGTTGCAATTTATCGTTACCTTGCTCGTACGAGCGCCATTGACGGCACTTTGATAACTGAGATAATTCACGTAATCAGCCGCGATTTAATCGTAAGCGCACGGAAGGGAGATTGTGTGTGTGTGTGTGTGTGTGTGTGTATGTGTATGTGTATGTGTGTGCGTGCAAGCGTGCCATACATATGAAATAGTGAAACGCCAGCGCGCACCCGCGTATAGTTTAAGCGTAGCCCAATAGATGGCGGGTCCATTATCTTTACTCGTTCGCTCGAAGACCAGAGAGTGTACCGCTTCCACTGTATCGCGCCGAACCATCCCATATTAGTCCAGGTAATTTCCGAGGAATTACAATATCGGCCAGATGTCCCCGGCACAAGTCGAGTTCTTCCGTGAGATTATCTTCGCTTCATCGAAAGAACATGGGACTCTCCAAGCTATCATTTATTACTGCGGATTGGTATCCACACTTAATTAAGCCTTTGAGATCTACCGGTCATCATTATGCACACTTACATCATAGGCCAGAATAAATTTAACATAAAGTATGGCTTTATCAAGTCCATCGATTTTACTATAAAATAAAGTATTTTATCTGTTTTGTACGAATAGTAAAATTTAAATGGAAGTTTGCAATTTATTTGCTAATTTTTATTTAAAAGAATATGTATATAAATTCTTATGTGTATATAAATTCTAATGTATTTACTTAACATTTTAATTCATTGAAATAAAACTATATCATTGAATAAAAAGTTAGTTAGGAATAGGGCAATTTTTTGGTATCTAGTATCTTAAATATTAAGTTATATAATTAATAAAGTATTTCCATTGCTCAGTACAATATAATATTAAATTTATTATAGATTACATTAAAAAAATGTTAAAATATTTATTCATTTCTTGATTTATATACTTAATTT
>NW_017259245.1:3334149-3337838 GCF_001594045.1 Atta colombica
ATTCTTTTTATGAATAAAGTCACATTGTCTATTTTAGATAATATGATTTTGTAATTTTTTTTTTTTTTTAGAATCTATATATTGTTTTTTTTTATAACTCTAGGTAAATAATATCTTTTGATTTTTTTTTAATTATAATAATATTTTGATTATAATAAATATTTTTAAAAACTTTTTTATATCTGACTCATATTTGATTAGATGAGATTGATTTATAAGATTGATTTAGTTTAATTCATTATGCAATTGTCATATTCCAGTTTAAAAAATATGTACCGTTATGTCGTTTATCTTAATCTTTGAATTAAGCTGGATAAAAATTCTAAAATTAAAAATATATTTATATGAAAATTAGATTGATAGTCATCTGTACATTATTTTTTTAAATGTGAACTTTTAATATACTCACTTTTTTGGATCTTGGATTGAATCTTAAATTAGAATATTTATTCCGAAATTTATAAACATTAAATAAACTGCTATCTAACGATTTGTCATTAATTCATCGTTCACTCATTTAATATACACATTTAATACACACATGCTTTCTATCTCCATTCGTCTTATATCAATATTTGTGATAATCCTGACCTTTGTTAAATATTTTTTATATTTTGTAGTAAGAGTAACTGACCTTTGTTAAATATTTTTAACAAAGGTCAGTTACTCTTACTATAATTTTAATGCGTAATAAATTATCGCTTAAGCAATCACATCGAAGCAACAAGAGAATATCGATAAAAAAAGGAAGATAGAGAAAGGCTCGAGCATGAAATAGAGAAAAATGCAAGAATCGAACTGGGATAAAACTCGAGGAGCAAAATTCTTTGTTTGTTCATGCAAACGCGTATCTTATAGTTGAAGATATTTAAAATATTATAGTACAACATATATTTTAATAATTTGCGTGTTAATTGACTCGCGTTTACGTGTTTTTATTTTACGACTTAAGCTGCGAGAAAAATTACAGCTTTAATAGTAATAAATCTAGAGAACTGTCATCTGAGATTCATAAAAATACCTGCGTTACATCTGAGATATTATAATGATGTGCAGATAGCGTCCATTATATGCACATGTTCCGACGGATCAAATAAGGCTGCATTCGATTGCAGCAGTTTTTATTTAGATTGGCTAAAAATAAATGATTCGATCTTTTTGATTAAAAAGTTTTGTGGCCTAAGATTTATCTTGTGATTAAATAAATTATCAATTAATTTTATCTTCGATGAAAAAGGAGCAATTTGACATTTTATGATGTAAAATGTAGCTAATAGCTTCAAGAAACAACCCTTTCTTTCTTTCTCTATATACGTGAAAAATATGAAATATCACCAGCAAATAGAAATAATTTTGTTGCATTTGTGTACACCAAGAAGACGTTTATCCAGTCCATGGCTGGGTTAAAGATAGCCGGATGAGTCGCGAGCTTTCGTAATCGCTTCATTCCACTGGCGCGGATGTGCCGTATGTACCTTGCACCATCCCATCGTATATTCCGCTTTAACAAATGCATTCGCGTCGCTCCACATTCTGGATTTGCAACGAAGTATAGTGTACCCTGTTAAAAACCACCGACCAGTCGAAACGCTCTAGAGAACGAGCCTAACAACAGTTCCGCGCTAACTCTGGTTTCATGTTTTTCGTGCGGTTAGTAGAACCGGTCCAATTATATCATACCACTGTGCCAGGAACGGCCACGGCAACCCTCGTGCGCATGTTGTACGTGTGTATATATACGCGTGTGTATGTATGAATAATGTTGCGCACGCACATGCAGCTGGAGTGCACGCTTTGACATTCGGAGAGTTGCATCAGGCGCGGATTTAGTTGCTGATGTACCCCACCCAGATCTAATTTCTCGTGTAGAATCTTAATACGACAATGGAAAGCGAAGAGTTTAAGAATGACAAAATATCAAATTATATCTGCTAAATCATCAATTGGTATTTATTGATATATTATACGATTTAGATGGCAGAAATATTTTTCTAATGAATGATTACGGAATGTTTAAAAAAGAAAGAGTAACGGTATCGGTTACGCGCCAATGCATCAACTAACGAACCGGTGTATTTGCGCTCATTTTTGCTAATCACTTCGTAGTAACAAATGGCAATTATGATAAAGAAAGGTACAACCACTTTCTTCATTCAAAATCTACTCGAATGTACTAATGACTAAACTGGAAACTAAGTAGAAACTAATCTCTACACACAGTAATAAAGTTTATGACATTTGATTTGGTTTAATTTATTCGTTTTGATTGATTTGATTATTGATTATAATCAATATTACATACATATTATCTAATCCGAATAGGACTAAAATAAATTTAATAAAATGAAAAGCACAAGTGACATTGAAGCACATCTTGAAAATTTATTCACCCGCCTTTGAGACATTTCCTTGCTGAATATTACTAGCTAGCAGCTAGGTTGTTTTATCATCGGCAAACTAATTGTGTTAAGTGATGTGGGGTTCCTCCCCATCTTCCTTGTTTCCCGCAGGTTCGCTTGCGGGTGTGGGAGTCGGGGTTGGCGTAGCGGGGATGGGCGTCGGGTGCGGCAGCTCCAACCCCTTGGAATGGACGGGCCAGGTGACGGTGCGGAAGAAACGCAAACCTTACTCCAAGTTTCAAACTCTCGAGCTGGAGAAAGAGTTTCTCTTTAACGCTTATGTATCGAAACAGAAGCGATGGGAACTCGCGCGCAACTTAAATCTGACCGAACGCCAAGTCAAGATCTGGTTTCAAAATCGTCGGATGAAGAACAAGAAGAACAGCCAACGACAGTCTCAGCAGCAAAATAACAACAACAACAACAACAACAGCAGCAGCGCCAATAATGCGAATCACCATGCGGCGACCGGCAGTCATCACCATCCGAGCACCGCACACGCACCACCCTCGAGTCACCACGTGGTCGCGCAGGCGCATCACGCGAACGGCTCTACGAAGCATCATCAGTGACCCGTGGCCTTCTCTGGGGTCGTCTTCGGGCATCATCATCACAGTCATACCTCGTCCAGCAGCGGGGGCAGCCATAACAGCCTGGTAGCAGGTCATAGCCATAGCCTCCACGCACCGCAGTCCCAGACACCGCTGCCGCCAATTCACGTATCGTCGTCGGGCACTGTAACGCCTGCCACGGCCGTAGTCCATCCACACACACATACGCACGCACACTCCGGCAGCCATCATCATCAGCTGGCGCACGTGGCTCAACAGTATCCCGCTCTCCTCCATCAAACGCCTCACGGCTTGGCCGCCTGAATGCACTGAACGCCCCAGAGAAAATCCATCGAAATGCCTCGAATAAACTGAGGCGATACCGCTAAATCGTCGATCAATATCCATGTCCACGGGAATTCGATGAAAACTCATGGACTCTGTTGAGCAGCCGTTCAAAGACTGCTTCTATTAAGGAAAGATAAAAAGTTCGCGCGTAGTATATTATTATTAATTATTAATTATATTATTAATTATTAATTATATTATTATTATTATTATTATTCACAATCAAGCGAAAACTTCGCTATTGTATAGAAAGGGCGCGTTTGGGGCCATTATTTCAAGCGGCCCAAAGACTCTTTTCGAGTGTCGGTGTCGGGTGTCGGTATTTTACGAATAATACACGTCATCGGGCGACACCAAGCAATCTGTCCAATTCGTAATTCGGTAGTATTTT
>NW_017259245.1:3337938-3343451 GCF_001594045.1 Atta colombica
GTACCCCTATTCCTCCCACCGCCCAGAGTCTTCTCTTTCCTCCTTTAGTCACATCATGTACTCGTTTATTCCGTCTCACATCCCTATCTATTATCGGGCCCGGATCATATATTTGGAGATTGGAACGTATCGCAGTTACACCCGGAGTTGATTCAATCAGACATCATTGATTTTGCAGTTAGGGCTGGACGGTCCATCGAGAATCGCAAGTTGTAAAGCGGATGGGTCACTTTTAGGGGTAAGTGGACTCACTGATCTCGCGTAAATGCATGTGTATCGCTCTTTAAATAAATTTTTCACTTCGGTATGGGTTATATATGATCGCGTTAAGAATCTGCAAATCTTGTCAACTACCTATTGTACAGCTAGGTAATACTAAAAAGTTAATATTAGCAAAAATTTTATTATTACTCGTCATTTACGCTCTTTTAAATATTATTTTCTTGAAATGTAGATCATAATTTTATTGGCACCTAGATTTGCGAAAAATGTCTGTTCTCAGTTTATTACTCAAAGTAATATTTGAATTTAAATGTCACTTATCATACACGTATGTGTAATTTAAACAAACTTGTGGCGTAGTTTACATTTATTGAAATATGTATTATTTATAACTACGATTTTTTATTTAAGAAGAAATATCAAAAATAATTTGTCAGAAAAATATTTCCTTTTTTTGTTATTCAATTATTTGCCTGTCGTAACAAAATTAAAGAGTGGTAAATTTTGAAGTCAGTGTAGAACATGAGCGTATCCGAAAAGTTAGGTAGTTACGTCCACAATGTCGTACTAATCACCTAAAAAGGATCGCAAATTAGTACCTATAATTCTTATACTAATATTGAAGAAAAGCGATTTATGTTAAAAATATACCTAGTAGCCAGAAATAGTGGTCTATTGTACCATTCTAGGCTGAGTTTAGGATCTTCATAAAAATTATGTTATACAGGGTTAAGATCATAGGCTCAGTGTTTTCATCTTCGCGCGCGGGCGAAATTCTTGCCGTGAAAGGTATAAAGGTTGTGGTACTTAACACTTTAAACTTTATTAGCTTACTGACGAGATAGTGTAATTGCATTATTTTTTATGATAATTGATGACTCGTGATAAAAACTTTTGGTTTAAATTGTTAAAAAACCGATGTCGAAAATTTTTTTCTAATATTTCATTACCATTGGATATTCTAAGTATCCGTCGATAAAAACTGGGCGTGATGTCGATTGATATTTTAAATCGACATTTGTTAAGTTTTAATATTAAAAATTAATTTAATATTAAAATTAATTATGGAATTGATATGTTCTTATTAATTATAATATATCCTATATTTTGGCTAGATTTAAAAAAGACGTATTTGTTGATTAATGTTTATCAATAATTATGTATACATAATTATTGATAATTATTAATATATATATATATACATTTACTTTTTTGCGTTCAGTGAATGTTACAAGTATTAATCTTTATAAATATATCCAATGGATATCTCACGACGGATATATCATGTCTTCCGGTCGTTTTACATATTTTTGTTTAAAACTCGTGCTCATGTCTTTCACGACGAGAACCGTAATAACAAAAAATCAATCCCGTATGAACGAAGTCCTAAGCGCGGCCGGAATACAATTTTGAACAGAACATCAGCGATTAAGTAATCTAATCAGGTGTTAAATGAAAAAGAAATTATCTCACTGGATCTCTATTCTAAGGTGCAACATTATCTAAATTACAAAGGACTACTGAGTCCGTGTGAATGGCTACAATATATTATATACGTGTATTTTGTGTATGTATATGTATGCGTGTGTTTTGACGGATGTATGTGTGTGTTTGTGTGTATATATATATATATATATATATATATGTGTGTGTACATATAGGTATATTCGCACACATATATGTATGTATGTTTCTGTAAGCAAGAGTACATTTGTTTCATGTGTGGTGACACGAACGTGTCACACGGCTGTGGATACGAATGTATGTTTTGTGGTACAAAATGAAAAGTAGGCACAGGCCTTGCACTGGAAAAATCGATAGAGAAAGAAAGCGAGAAAGAAGGACCGAGAGCGTGAGCAAGAGGGGCAAGAGATATGGTGAAAACCCGTGAGTAAGAAAAAGAAGATAAAAAAATAAGATAATTATGAATTGGAAATTCTTAAGCGTATGAAATAGCTGCGAATGATGAACGCAGATAAACGCGGCTGAATGAAGAAATAAAAACAGCGCGATAATGAGACGTGGATCGTATAGAGTGAATTTGAATTCGTGAGAGACTGAGTTCCGGATAACTGTATAGTTCTGCCACGGTATTGTAACAGTTAATTATGTAATGACGATAATATAATACAATATAAATGATAATGAAATAAATAATTTCAAATGAAATGATTAAATGGGAAATTTCGATCGGACGGTAGCGATCCTGTTGCGTTTACCGTGAAGTCCGAAGCTTTGCTACAAGTTGATTGTAATTATTAAATATACCACTGATGTTTATTATGCCTATTAAAAAAATTCTTAAGATTATTATTATATTATATTATATTATTATTAATATTATTATCATTATTATTGTGAGCGTCACGTTAATATTATGTTATTGTTTTTATTGTGTGTTGTTTTGTATGTACCTATCAGCCTATAATAATAATAACATTATTACAATAATCTATACATATGCGCACGCAGACACAGTAGCAGAACGGAGAAAGGAAGTAAATACACATTATTATCTTTGTCCGCTCTAAATACTGACTTGATTTTCCGACCCACAGATTTACGATGCCTAATCTGGAGAGAACTTTTCGATCTCTTAACATACAAACAGAAATTGTATGTTTTCTGATTCGTGGAAAATTTTATAATGCTTAAGATTTTGTACTAATTCTTAATTAATAGTCTGGAAAATTCGAAAAATGAGTAATCTAAAATTAAAGTTATATATATGTTATGTAGTTGAGGTGCTGAAAAAGGAAAGTGGGTTGAGAGATACACCTTTTTTATTTAAAAGAAATTGTTTTATATAAAAATGTTTTTAAATATTTTTGTGACTTAATTGCTAAAATATTTTTCTGTTATTTTTTTTATATGCGACGATAAAGTTATAACACATCAAGTTACTAATACATGAAATAAATGTAAAAATTATAATTGTACCATTTATGTTGTCCAATATTGCTCTTCATGCAGTAAAGACCTATTAGATCATCTTTCTCTTGATTTGCTACTTCATATTGTATATTATCATGCGCTATATCTGTAAATTATATGCGTCAATATTAATTGTTTAATATTCTGTTCAAAAATCTCCATCACATATGATCATTATATCACATATGACAAAAACATATTACAAAATATTATAAATAAATCGTCATGTTTTTTTATCAAATTAATTATATTCAACCCATGCAAAAATAATGAAGAAAAATATTTTTGCAATCCTTTTATATTACATTTTAACAGGCGTAGATTAAAATATGATGTAAATTTTCTTTCATGTAAGCTAAAACTTTATATAATACTTCCGAAATTATTATAATTTTCCAAAATCTCTGAGAGTTATGAGAAGTACAATATAGTTTATTTAAAAGTATTCAGAATATTGCAAAATTTTTAATTTAATGTTATATAATATTTCGATATTGTCAACATGGAATTATTTTATTTTTGTATTTGACATGTTAACAAATCTTACATCTAATAATTTTTGTTTATATTGACTGTTCCTTATAAAATATCATTTTTGCGAATTTAAACGATTTTTATTTTACAAATTTTTGTGGTTCTAAATGCATTACAGTTAAAAATAATAAAATGATATATACAAGAGATATTAAATCTGCTATTCAGTATTCAACATATCAAAGCTTAATATTACAATATTTAATATTTTTTTAACATCTGCAATATCTCTCTGATGAAATGAATATTATGTTGAAAAAGTATATGGTACTATTTAACACCCAACTGTGCTTATCGAAATGTAATGCTTTAATCCACGAAAATTTATAATTTATTTAAAATTGAACTTGAACTTTTTTATGAGTTTAATGATTAATAGGTTAAAAAAATAGTTAAATATATGACTTTATTATTACTCTTTAATGACAAATGTCTATAATTTGAGAAAAATATGACATGAAGTAAATGCAAATTGTTTTTGTTACTTTTAAACATGTTTTCAAAATGTGCATTTTATTCAATTTTTTCCATTCCTACATTTATCCATTCACATTTTAATTGTATTTGTATGATATTAAGATATGTTCGTAAGGTAGAAATTATATGCTACTTGTAAATAAAAACAAGATTATTCCTGTATCGAAGTGCAATAATAAAATATGTTATATTAGTGCCAAAGTATTACAGAGAAAAAAGCATGAAATTCCTTCCGTAATCAAATGAAGTACAATAATTAATCAAAATTTTTTTACCTCTTAAAATGTATTCCACGAAGTAAGTACTTATATTGTATTTACACTATTACAATTTTTATAATTTTGAAGTAATAGTTTGTAAATTAAAAATACTTGAAGATTATTTAAACATAGAATTAGGCTATTTTCATATTTTTAACTTGCAAGTTGTATATATTCTTAGAACATACAATTGTTAGTAGAGTAAGATATATTTGTTTCATATTTCATATTTATGCTTTAAATATTCTTTGCATGCAATTAAAAACTAATTAATAGAGACATGTAAATTTTTACTCACAGTTACACACAATTAAGAATATTATATAATATATAAAAACTCACTTGGATACAAAAAATTTTATTATTATAAACAATAAGAATCTACTAGACCATACATTTGAAAATTCAATAATAAGAAATAGAAGTAATGACTATATATATACATAGTAATTCAGATTGAATTATTTAAGCATTAAAGATCTAGCTTTGATCATTATTTCTATTTCTTATTGTTGAATTTTCGAATGTACGGTCCAATAAGATTGTTTGCATTACGTCATCTGAAAAAAAGATTCCCATACTTACACTGATTATTGCGAAGAATATTACTAAGACCTCATTCTTAAAGACTTACAACACTCATATGGAATACAAGAGATCCAGGTTCGACTCCCGACTGAGGTAATATTTTTCGCAATAAATTTATTTACAAATTTTTAGCATATTACTAATAGGATGTCTGGATAATGTTTCCCTAGACATTTCCCTAGAGCGAAAACGTGAAAAATGAAAAATTTTATATATGTATGCATATACATATACACACATACATATACATACAAAAAATTTTCACTTTTCACGTTTTCGCCCTAGGGAAATGGATACATAATCGATACTTTGATTGAATATCAAATTATTAAAAATTGGTTGTCAATTTAATTCGTGATATTATTGCAGTAGTTTAATTGCGTTTATAAGTTCGAAAAACCAATTCGGCGCGGCGGCTAGTTCGAATAATTATAAATATGGTATATATGCATGTATGTCTGTATATATAGTATATATATATGTATATATATATATAGT
>NW_017259245.1:3343511-3369229 GCF_001594045.1 Atta colombica
TTTAGATTTTGACATATATATATATATATATATATATATATACAATATATATATAAAATTTGACATATATATATATACAAGACTATAATATGTGACAATATCTTAGAATTTTGTAAGATTTGTCAAAAAAGATTTTTAATTGAAAATTTATTGGTAAGTACTAAACACATAGCGTAAGATATTATTTATATCTATTTTGTAGATTATTCTTCACTTATATATGTATACACACACACACACACACACACACACACACACACACACACACACATGTATATGTGTTAATTTAAAAATAAAATGAATGGAAAATAAAAAAGATACATGCAGTAATTAATAAATTAAAAAATAAAACTGAAAATTGATATCTTTTTTAACAATGTAAAGAAAAATATTAGTCTGTATAAGTAAACACGAATAGAAAAAGATTATTAGAGATTCAAATATTTATTGATTTTATAAAAACAAATTTCAATATTAAATTAATTTAACAAAGTAACTGTAAAATTTAACAAATTTAACAAAAAACAATTTAAAGAAAAAACAATTTTTATTTGGTTATTCGTCATTCAATTATTTTCTCAATGTTTAATCAATTTTTGAATAATTATTTTGTAATAAATATTTTTAATATATTATTTTTAGTGCAACGATTAATGATTTCAAAAGCACATTTTGTAAAACAGTAAAAAAAGTTTCTTTGTGCAAATTATTATACCATTGAATCGGAGCCCAACTTTCCAATGATCAAAAAAATTGGGTCCGAACTAAATCACTTGATGTTTTTCCAGCAGTAAAGAATTCTGCCTCTCTACTGATGCAAAAAAAAATTAGAAACCTTTGTCACAACTTTCTAATCCTACCGTAGCTTCATTTATATCTTCAGTTATGTGTGATGCTGCGATGAGTAATAACGTAATTTAATATGTAAGATCATTTAAAGGTTTCTTTTTACTTATGAATACCTAATAATTTATGTTAATTACTTAAGTAATCACATTGATATGATGAAATTATATTTAGAAAGAAGACTATAAAAATTCAAGTTTATAAAGACTTATTTAAAGAAAGATGTAATGAAAGTTTTATATAATAATAAATTTATTTCTTTTACTTGAGTCATTACAGCCGAATAATCTTATAAATGAAGTGACTTACATATTTTAAAAAATTAATATAAATTTACACACACAAATAATTACAAAATGATTATTACAATAAAGTGATTATTAAAGTAACAGTTACGTATAATAATATAAGTACAAGTGTTTGAATTATATCTAAGTGATTTCACAAGCTTCGAATATAGAAGGAAGATCAATATTCGTATTAAATAATTATAATTATCTAAATGGTTTGTAGATGTGTATGGTTAAATTTTATCTAATTTACAAAATGTAGGGATTATTATATAATTATAATAAATAATTTTACAATAAATGTTAATGTTATAATTATAATTATATTAATTAGATTATATTAGATTTATATATTTGTCCGCAAATATTTAGTTCAAAGACCTATTTTAGTTGGTTATTATCTTGGAAACGTTTTTACTTTTAAATGCAATATCTTTTATGCTTTTTATTTTGATTAAATTATATCAGTTTATATTAATTTTGTCATATTTAGCATTATATTTGCATGTTCATTGTTAGTTCAATTGAAAACGTAAATATTACAAGGAATTGTTTTTCTGTTTTTAATTACGTCATGTGGCGCGCAAAGGTTAAGACAGCATTCCATTTGTCACGAGCCGAATATATACTTAATGTTTTCTTTGTTTTTTTTCTCGGGAACTGTATCTCACAATAACAATCTTTATTATCTGAACTGTGTAATTATAATGACGTAATTATTTTATTGCAAATAAATGGTTATACGCAATATTTCTAAGCAACTTCTAATAAACAAAATTATTATTCCTTATCTTCTAAAATGATTTTACCAAAAAATAATGTTCATATAACATCAAACGCGAAATTATTCCGTAAAGTATAAAATACTACAAAGTAGCTATTTCTATACAAATAAGCTAATAAATATTTTATGATGATAGACGCACACATTAATTCTCCTGATTTGCATTAATCAGCAAATGAAATTCGGGATAAATTTCTTTGTACTGTGTGTCGAGAGGCGATTTGTATTATTCGAATGGCAACTTTGTATTATTCGAATGCAACATTGTCCGAAAAATGACCAATAAGAGAAGCTCCCGGATCCTGTCCTAATAAAAAGTTGTCGGAACATTCTTCTTTTTACAATTTGGTGGAGCCAATTCCAACAGCGGGAGAAATATCCGCCTCTCACGCTCCTATTCAGCGCCAACTTGGTAGAATTACCAAGAGACAGACATTCGAGGAGAAACAGAGACTCAATCTATCTGCAGCTCAGTTTTGTCGTTCCACTCAAATTGAATTTCACGTTACGAGTTGATTCGTTCCACGTGCGCCGACTTTTCCCTCGGGAATTAATGCAAATCTTGGCTTCGCTGTATTCAATGTGTCACGTGGAAGTACGAAAAGACAGTTTCCTGATGCAAAAAGAGAAAAGAAAAAAACGAATCTCAAGTTCTCACGCCTCTTTGCGACACTGCACTTGATGCAGTTTTGCCATTTCACCCGGATTGCGTGTTAGTCTGGAAAGCAATTTTCCGCCTGGATTATAAAATAAATTTTATAGAAGAAAGAAAATATCGCGACATTTTTGCAGCAATGCTTAATGGAATTTTTGAGACTGTAGAGTAGCGTGACATATTTTACATTTTTTATCAACTTTTTGCTACGTTTTATGCTATATATATTAAGTTCTATGTGATTAAAAGAATCTTTTGTAACTCAAATAATTACTTTACATTTGTCACTCCTCAGCAATGCAAAAATATTTTCAATTTTCAATATTTACTTTATGAATATTTTTGTCTAGGTAAATTCAATAAGATACTCTTCTTAATTATTTTAAGGATTTATCACAAATAAATTTATATTTGAATTCTTATCTATTCTAAATTGTAATAAATGTTTTTCTATTTCGATTTTCTTTTTATTTTTGTATACGTTTGCAACATATAAATATTTTAATAGTAACGAAACATTTAAGACAAAAATGATAATAATCAAATCTTTTTATTTGATTAAAACAAGAATTACAATTTTTATGGCGAAGAAGACGAAGTAGAAAGAAATAATGAAGTATAAGAGCATTGCCATTTCCTTTTGGTAACGTTTTACTATTACTTAAGCTTCGCCCGCGTATTGGGGATGGCAATTCCATTAGGCAATAGACAATTGTCTGGGGGCAAAGAAAGGGAAAGAATAATTCAACTATCTCTCAAATTCCGGTCGAACGAATAACGAGCTCAATTGAGACGTTGCTGAACCGCTCTTTTTTTTCTACCTTTAGTCGATTTGATGAGGGAATGAGGGACGAATATTCTGCAGCTTTATTATTCCTTTATACCATTTATAAATTAACACACATGTGTGTAATGAAACTAGAATTTATTAGAACATAGCGTACGAATATAGCGTTGACATGGTGATTGCTGTTGGAAAATTCAGGATGTGATCTCGAAAAGAGAAAATAAAGTGTGAAGAATATTAAACAAGAGATAGATTTGGTTGCATTACAAAAAATAAGAAAAATGCATACAGAAGTAGTCAAAATTTGAAGCATTATTTAAGATGATAATTGAAAAATTTATTTGTATGTCCTTTATTTTTGAGAAGTCTTTAGTCTGATAATTTTTTTTGCATTTTTGCAGTGGCAAAAAAATGTGAATTGTTGTAAAATATTGTTTTAAATGGATATTGTTTAAAATATATGTTTTTTAAAATTATGATTTATGAATATGTATATCTTTAAATATGTAATTTTATCGAAAATCCGTAATGAAATATATTAAATAAAATTTTTATTTCATATGTGAGTAAAGAAGAATTATATTTGGTCAAGACAGATCTTGGCGCTTATTATATATTTAAAATGTATTAAAATTGATAATTATTAAAATTTTATTTTCAAATTACATGTATTGGTAAATCTCGAATAATACTAATGGCATAGTACTAATGGAGTCTGTAACTAAAAGTAAAAATATTTTTTTTTCTTGCATTTTAGAATGGAAGTATGATACTAGATTCGCGAAATATTAAGAAGTCATATTTTCAATTTTGGTTTTTTGATATAATAATTGCGGAACTTTTTTTATTTTTATAAGGAACTATGAAACCGTAGAACTATGAAAAGTATTACTACAACTGTCTTTATTTTTTTTATGTATATTAATAAAATATGTTAACTTCACAGATTCCCACTTTTGGATATATCTGTGAAGTTAATACCACATTCTATTAATCTGAAAGAAATAACGACTTTCAATAATATACACACACTCTCTCTCTCTCTCTCTCTCTCTCTCTCTCTCTCTCTCTCTCTCTCTCTCTCTCTCTCTCTTCATAGTTCTTCAATTTCTCCTAAAAATAAAAAGAAATTCATGTTTTATATTAAAAAAGCAAAATTGAAAAAAATTGCAGCCGAAACTCTGTTTAAAAATAATTATGGAGTATAAATCTCTGCCAATAACGAGAAATGTCGCTAGAATTGCGATAAATTATCATCACGACATTCTCTCTGAGTATTGTGCAGTATTTTATACAGAATGTTTAAAAAAACCATTAGCGTTATTATATGGTAGCGTTATTATATGGTAGTATATATACTATACTGATTGTGAGTAAAAAGCGAACATAAATCGAAAGCTCAACTGTTTTTGAGATATAAACAATTTTGTATGTTATCTTCATCATTTTATTATAATTATTTATAATTATGGTTGAGAGCGTGATTGTCCGATTATCGATTAAGCTTTCATGAAAATATCCTAAAATACACTTCGTAATATTCTTAGTTGGCTTGGTTAAGTCTTAAGACATTAAGAGACTAAAAGCTTTCAACAACACAAAGATGAAAATCTTCATTCCCGCCATAGCGCGCACCGATGATTGCCTCCGCGCGGCTCTCAGCGCGGCCGAATGTCGCAAGTGGGTCTATTCTTAGAAAGGGTCGCACAAAACACCGGTATTTACAATGTAGGTGTATCGCATTTAAAAATATTGGCTTTAATATATAGTTACCGCCGCAGCTACGGAGACGCCTGCGCGCCGTTGAGAGGATCGCGCATTATAGTGGGGGCAGAAAGCTATTTAATACGTTTTGGCGCATAAATTGCCAAGTATATGGGGCATTATGGGGTGGGACGAGACCGTCGTTGTCCATTGGCCTTTCTTGTCGGAGCAAGAATCGTCCTCGTCACGGCCACCATGTTGACTTTGTCGCTGAAATGTGGAACTTCGTTCTCCTACCACATACCACTTCACGAGTCTCGTTCTTCTTGTTCTCGCTGTCTTCGTCCTTACTTTGTAACTACGTGTGAACGAAATCGGCAGTAATACTGCCTTTTCGCTTCACTTCACTTCTCTTGAGAAGAAATACTTTAAAAATCAAATCCGAAATAGAAAAATTTTATGATCTCTTATACAGTTATTTATTATCTTGTATTTTTTGACACAATATATATGAATAAATTTATGTTTTCAACGTTGTATGAAAATTATTCAATATGCATATATTTTTTTCTATAAATAAGCAATATAGATTTATCAATAATATATTTTTAAATTTTAATTTTTTTTTAATACAATAATAAAACTCTGTAACCTATAAATATATTATCATAAATTAAAAGTAGTAAATAGTATAATAATCATTCTTATTCCAAGGAAAATGATAATAATAAAAAAAAAATAAGAACAAAATGGTAGTCCTATTTTTCAAACTTTTCCGCATTCTATGCAACATTGTTCGTTTATATGCCCCTTCCAGGTTTCAAGAGTATAGGCCACAAAGATGTCTCTCAGATTCTAGGAAGCTCGCCGCGGACCGTCCAATTTATTTACTTGTCCCGCAAAATCCTTATGCTCTGATTGGTTGGCCGAGATCCACGGCATAAACTCGAACTCCTCTTTCCTAAGTGGTATGGGGTTTTTCATATTAGACTTTTTCGTATTCGTTCGGCGCATTTAACCGGCGCATTTAACCGGACATTTTATGCTTCACGTGTGGAGGACTGTCTCCCTCATGGCCGGCTCCCTTGCCATTGCTATCGGATAATATCCGCGCCAAACACACGGTCAGTGCCGTCATTTTACGATTTTATTATATCGGTGTATCCCCGTAGGTTTGTGAAGAGGAGGAGCCTTTAACCTGCTCTTCGGTATCCCGAATTGGAATTAATATGGACGATTATCACAACGTGTGTTATGTCTTGATATGCGCACAGTCGATTTAAAGTTCCCTCACATTTTAATTCGAAACCGGCCTCGCTACTTTGCTGACACTGAATTAACATTTTGCGAATCTCATCGTGAATCTTACCGTGAACGCGCCGCAGGCTATAAATATACATTGTTTGCAAGCTTGTAATTGAAGAAGCCTAGTAACGCGATGCAAATAAGCAAATAAAGAGAAAACATTTCTTTACAGTTCATATCTTATAGATAATTTGTATATTCAAAAATTATTGTCTACGATATCGCTATTATTTAACAAAAATTGAAGTTTCTAGAAACTCATCGAAATGCAAATTTCACAATCTAGTAAATGCACGACAGCATGATTATTTCTTAATGACAAGTTGCCAACGACAAGTTTGAGTAAAGAATTAAATTCTAAACTGCCTGCACCAATGTACTTTAATTTTAAGCCTTGCTTACGTTGGTGCAAGCAGTTTAGAATTTAATTCTTAAATTAAGCTTAAAACTCTCAGTTTCTCTCTTTAAAGTCAAAAGAGAGAAAGAGGTAGAGAGTTTTAAGCCTTACTTAAAATCAAAGTAACGTTGATGCAACTGAATCTAAGATAGTTAACTCTACATTATTCGCGCGATTTTTAATGTAATCGCATTGAGTATTTCTAACAACTCTAATATTATGTCTCAATTTTCATTATTCTTGTTAATGAATTTACAATTACGTAAAGATTGATAATATTTTATACATTTTTAAGATAAGAATTAATGCAAAACTTTTTAAATTATAAAACAATTTACCTTAAATGTAATAATAGATATAAATATCACTTATATATATATATATATTTAATGAATTTATAAGATAATTTAGGTATCCGTTTTCTCTCTCTCTCTCTGGACACCTCACGCGAATAATGAAGATTTAATAAAACAAAAGTTTCTTTCCGTTTTCTTTTCGTTTTCTGTTTGCTCTAAATTTGTTGATTCTCTTCTCACAATTCTATTCCGTTTATAAAGTATCACTATTATATACTTATAGATCTATATTAAAGTACTCAACTAGTACCGAATTATCCATGAGATATTCTGCTATCATCGTCGGGCTGATAATCGATGGATCTCGGATCCATCAAAAAAAAACGAACGAAGGCAGCAGCGATGGCAGCACCAAAGCCTCGTCTCCTACATTCGCGGCTAGCGACTGGTAGACTCAACCGATTGGGAGAGAAAGATAGATCTGGAAAAAGTGTGGGAGGAATGGCATGGTTCTTGCTGAATAGCGGAGGGCGCCACCGCACAGTGGCAAGAAACCGCGTGTTGGCAGAAACCCTCCTCTTCGTCTTCATTTCGCATCTTGTTCTCCCAACAATCTTCTCCTTGAGATTTTAGCCGCAGCTGTAGGCAGAGACGCTTTTTCCTCTCTCCCTGTCGCGTTTGTTTCCCTCTTTCCCTTCTTTGCTCCTTTTCTTTTTTTTGCGTCTGCTGGCTTTTTTCTTTTGGCCGCGCCCATGTCAACGATGTTGCGACTATCATGACGTGCATCAATACATGTTCTTCTTTAATCCGCCACGAGTCTTTATACTTCGTTCATCTTATCATTAAATTTGAATATTCTTTAGATTTAGAAAAAAAGAGAAAAAAATGAAAGATTAAAGAAAGAAGAAGAATGATTATATATAGAAAAAAGTAAGAAAAAAGTAAATACTGTTAATACCATCCTCTTTCTTCTACTGAATAAACGGAAACTCAATGTCCATTTTCTTCATTCTTCATTCTTCTTTACGATTCCTTTTTTCATTCTCGTCGGTTATCAACAATCATAAGGAATGCAAACACATCATCTCTCCTACATACTCTTTCCCGGGTCTCGTCTCTCTTCCGGCCCTCGCCATCTTTCTCTGATATGGCCGAGCTGTCAGGAGAGGGAGAATCAGGAGGGGGATTTCGAGGTGGCACCACCGGGATCTCTCTCTCTCTCGCCTCTCTCTGACATTTCTAGTCGCCCATGGTCGGCGGGGTGAGAGAACCAGGGCGCGGTTCTGTGGGGTGGCGCACCGGCGAGCGAGAGAGTAGCGAGGAGAGGGGAGAGGGTGTTCGCAAAGTGTCCCTAAAACTTTTACAATCGCTCGGCTCGCTCACTCTCGCGCTCTCGCTAGGGCTATGCTTGATGGCGTATCTTCCAATGTGAGTTGCCCATAATACTAAGATGTACGGCTGCGCCGGTAGGGGTCCCGCTTGGTCTCTCACTCACTTACTACCTTATAGTATAGCAAAGCCAAAGGCGTATAGTGTGCCGAACGCCGAACGTACGGACGTTCCATCGCGTTTGCCGGTCGTATTCGTCCGGCATTTCGGTCTAGTTCGCGAGATATCCACGAAAGAATCGGTTGCATCATTCGCCGTCACCGAACGGCGATGTCATTCGTTTCGGTTTGCCGGTCGTCGCTCCGCCGAAGGCAATTCAATGGAGCTCGTCTCGTACATCAATCGATATGTAATTATGTGCCGCATTCTCACGGGAATCGCGTTGTCTCACGAGATACAATATTTGATAAGTGAGTGGCGAAAACGGCCCGGTTCACCCCCCTCCCTCCCCTCCCTTAAGTAGCGACTCCATCGCTCATTGTAGATTTTCCGTTAGTGATGTGTACCGAGAGTTACCACGGTAACCGTGACAAGTCGGTAAAGCGAACGATGATCGAGCATCGTAGCGAATCTGTCAGAATCTCACGTGATATTGAGTGCATTCCATGATGTTCATCGATATCGCCAGCGAATCCGGAAACCGCCAACCATTATGGTAAGCACCATAACAAGCTACCACATGCGCAGATATATATTCTGACGTAGATCAAAAGTAATACATAATTAATCATGCAAACTCTAAGCAAATCGTGTCGTGCCAACTGGTCCAGTTGACTTAGAAAATTATCATACAAAAATGTTACAAAATTTTTAATAAAAATTTTATTATTTACGGTAAATCAATTATCATTTTGAGAGCTTTTCATGAGATATCTAATTTGTCGGTTTAAATCAGATAACGTTTTCTTGACTTGTAAATGCGCATACTTTGTATAGAAATAGAAGACTCATTCTTAAAAATTGTCAACATAATCAAATTATATTTTAATATCAACATGATCTATGCTATTGAACTTGTACGTCATCATGCTTCTTGCAGAAATGTTGAATGAAAACTGTGCGAATGATTTTATCAATTTTTCAAATATAATTTTTATCACATTTTTATAATTGATCAATATTTAAGATAATCATTCAAGTGATATTTCATACAAAGGAAAATATTAGATGTGTCCTAAAAAAATGGCTAACCGTTTCTCAAAGAACATTAATGACATGCTCGTCGGTTTACGACAAGTGTTAGCAAAATAAACAAATCTTGTTCGAGCAATCAATTAGAGGATACTTTTTTCATCGTCGGCGAGGTCCAGAGCGAAGGATAAGATCTTATGAACGAGAGGGGAAACCCATGAATATCTCCACAAGCCGTCGGACGGTGTGGAGGGGACCGAAGCTTATCGATTGGTGGATGTGTCGTATGGCTGTTGGCCACGCCCAACAGCTAGTCGGTAGCGGACTTCACAGCGCAACTAAGTGTCATGTGACTTGCGTGTGTACTTTAAATGCAATGCATGAAAATATTCTCGCAGAGATCAGGAAGCATTATCGACTTCGAGATGCAAAGCGGTATAATCTCGAATTTGTAGAGGTATTTTAATCTGTATTTCAATACCTCCAGATGAACTTTTCGTGTAAAACGGATACCTTTAATAATGATTAATCTACATAGCAGATATTTTTGAAATAATTATTACATCGTTCTATAATGGACTTTACACATTTTGAAAAAATTAGATATTATTATTTATCTAAGTACATAATATTCACAAGAAATCAATATATACAGTTAACATTCGAATAAATACTAAAACTAAAAAATTTAAATTAAATTAAAGTAAGGGGTTATTAATAAAACATTTTAATCCAAATACATTATCATTAAAGGATATATTGTTTATATTATTATTGTCAAAACACTTTCAATTTCTTCATATTTTGTAAATTACATATATAAGATTTACGCATATCGATAAAAAGACTGAATAAATCAGAGAATAAATCATCTTAACAAGAAGAGCAAATTGAACAATAGCTCATTATTTTAAGATGAATACATTGTAAATTTTAAGTGCTAAACGACATGTTTGATCGCTTTTAAATGTCACAACTTTGTAGATTTATACGTATAAAATATACAATTTTACTGCGAGCGGATATTATGCTCATTTGCGCTTTTTAATAACGATACTAACGTTATTAACGTATGAATAATGCTTATGTCAAATCACACTTATTATTATGAATAATGCGCTATCGTTTATGCTCACATCATCACATTAAAGCTCTAACGCATGACAGTATCTAGATAGAATTATGTAGATAAAATATATAAGAAAGAGAGGTTTAAAATATTTTGAGACATTTTATCAGATATAAAGATTTTGCAAATACATACCATAAATATATACTAGATGTTATAAGCATTTTACAAAACTACATTACGGCGCCATACAACATGTCGCACTGCAAATTTCTTGTTTGTTAAGTATCAATAATATATAATTTATTTACTAAATCTGAATAAACAATAGATTTAGTCGATTATACATTCGAAACCTTTCAGGTAAAAAAATATACATATATAAAAATTGACATATATACATACATGTGTATATGTACCTTTATACATATATATTCATTGTTTATTTGAAAAAAGTTACGATAATATTGAGTTGTCCGGAAAGTTCGTGTCGACTAACCTATATAATTTAATAAATGTATACTAAAATTTAAATCTTCTGCGTTTCAATTTTCCTTCAACATCGGCACGAACTTTCCGGACAACCAAATATTAAGTCATATTTTTCATTTACATATTTATATTAAACAATTAAAAATATCTAGACGTAGATAATGATCGTATATTTGCGGTCACACATATAGCAGAGATTGAAAGTCTATAGAAAATTGCTAAGTAAAAAATTGATTCTTTGCACGTTAATAATAAGAGAAATATCGAAAATTACCTTTTCTGCAAAATGCATTCAATTGATTTTTATTATTTGTTTTATATTATTATCATTATTTTAGCATTGCTATTTTTTAAATATGTCACATTTTAGTAAAATCTAATAATATATGTCTATGAGACACCCAACTTTCTCTTTACTTTCCCTTGCTTCATGCATAGGGTACCATTTTTTCATAATAAAGTGTATGCAGTCGCCAGATGAATCTCACGAAGTGAAAGTAGGTTACGTTTTCAATTTCGACCCACGTTTTTATACATTTCTTTTAAAAGTCGAAATTCAAAACGAAACTATGTCAGAGATCCTGTCGACTTTATATACTTTGAATCCATTTCTTTAATTTCAAAGAGATTTATTTATGTCGTCAAAAGAATATTTAAAATTGTCACACATTTCGTAGAAAATAATTTGCTCAAAATATATGCACGAAGAGCATATATCAATTGAAGAATATAAATTTTTTTTGGATTAATAATACTTATGATTTATATAAACATAAGTAAATTCTTTTTTAAATTGACAGAATCGATTGTAAATTAAGTAATAATTTTTATTAAATTTATTTTAAAATTATAAAATTTTTGTTTTTTATGTCGTATTTATATATAACATAAATATACAGTTTTTATAACCGAATATTATTCTGCAACGGCTGATTAAAAAATGATATATGTAATCATAGAAGATCTAAATAAATATGCTAAGTGATATGTATACAATCTTAACAATAACGACTATAACATGGACTAAAGATCACGCATGATGCAAAAGAATTGACATGTACACAGTTTCGTTTACTTTAGAAGCGCTAAATACCTGCGGAATCTAAAGTAAATAAAACTGTGTACATATCATATACTTAGACAATTATAGATAAAATACAGAAGTTATGTTACAGGTTGTTTTCTTTACAAATAGAATTATGATAATTTAATATTGTTGATAATTTAATATTTCTATGACGAATGTAGCTTTTCTAAGAATTTTCTTTTGGTACTTTGCATTCTTTTTGCTGTTAAATTAAAAGCTTTTCCTTCTGTACTGAAACTAGAACATTTGTAAAAGGAAGTGATTATAATTTTTTAATTGTAAAATTGATCACGAAGCATAGTACTTATTTTATTAATTTACTTTTATTATATTTAGCGTATGTAAATTATAAATAATTGATATATCTAACGAATAAATCGCGAAAACGAAAAAATCACATTATCTTTATTCTTCGAAAAAATACTTTAATAAATTTTACATAGAGAATATTAAACTTTTACAAAAAATAAAAAGTATTCTATCATTCTTTCAATTTCTACGACAAGCTTTATAACAAATTTATTACATGTGAATGGCATTTCTTTATTATTTCTGGATAATAAAGCGGAGATGACTGTGTATGGCATTACGCTGAAATATCCTTCGTACACAAAGCGTATTATGAAAGCCGTATTATAAAGAGATACCGCGGCATTAAGCGGTATCGTCATTTCATACGTGGAAAATAATAAGAGCCTCATTGAGGCATTTTATTAAAAATAAAGGGAAACCAGTGTGACCGCCCACCCTGACAGCCATTGATTCGTAACTTTTGTGTCCACAGGGTTCGTACTGACTATCTATGTGACGCAAATGTTCAATACACGAATAAGGTTCACCTTCTTCGTTCGATGCAGCCTCTTTCGTTTTTCGTGTAGTGCGCATGGGTATACCTGTGAAGGAAACTCGACGTTGGCCGGAGGAAGTGCGTAAAAGAGGGTGCATCGGGTGCAGGGGATGCTGCCAGAGTATAGCGAGAGTCGGAAGATCAGTAACTGGTGTCGGTGCTGTTCGCGATCTTCTCATGCGCGTGTTTACATACTTTCATTAATAGTCGTATTCGCAAGGTGTTCTTTTCGCGGTTATGTATCGAAATATTTAATAATTGCGCCAATTTGCGTTTCTTACTAAATTAGATTCATGTCGCGAAGAAATTCTTTAATATAAAACCGTATATTTGAAACTTGATTTATTGCTTTGATACTCATTGTGACATCTATTAAATTCTCATTTTTTTTCAGTTCAAATGCATTATATGATTGAATCCAAGTAGTACATAGCACTTACAAAGCATTAAGAAAGCGTTAAAAGAGCGCATAGTATAATCATTTTTTAATGCTTTTCAAGCACTGCTGTGTTATTTGGGAAAATTTTTTTTAGATAAAATAAAAGTTTAAATAGACCTTTAAATAGACTTTCTGTGTGATTATTTTGTAATTGACTTTTCATCGAATTTAATTTTTACAATGTAAAGTATTTCAAAACTAATAATATAATACAATCTTACATAATGCACCAAAAGTTATCAAAATAGAAAACGTGATTTGTAATTGATGATTATTGTTTTATACGCTTGTTCTTGATGCAAATATTATTATGGATTGAAACACCAAACTTTGGATCAAAAGAAATCTGCAATATATCCAATATTTTTAATTTTTCTCTTTGTCAAATAATATTAAACAGAGTCTAAAAGAGAAAGATAACATAAATTAATACTGTCAAATTAAAATTAATACTGTTCTAACAAATTTCATATTTTTATCAGAAAAAAATTTATTTTAGATTTCACGTATCAATAATTTATGTGTAATATTTATTCGTGGAGATCTATTTTATCTCTAAAAAAAAATATTAACATTAAATTTAAATAAGATACTACTATTAAGTATTAAGATATTTATCAGAAAAAAATTTATTTTAGATTTCACGTAGCAATAATTTATGTGTAATATTTATTCGTGGAGATCTATTTTATCTCTAAAAAAAATATTAACAATAAATTTAAATAAGATACTACTATTAAGTATTAAAATACTAAATTTAAATAAGAGACTATAATGAGAGTAACAGCGCAATTAACCGGTGCAAAAAAATTATAGATGCGATTTAAATATAATACATAAAAAAATTTTATTTAAATTGGACGTTTCGACTCATTTTGGAGTCTTCATTAGCGAATTAATTTTCTTAGTTAACTATCCAGATCCATTTTTCGCAGATCAGTCATAAAAAAGTATTACGTAAAAAATCTTACATGATTTCATAGGAAATTTGAAAAATACACGAGTGAATAATCGACAAGAATGAAGTCTATCCATAGACAAGCCATGGGAGAAAAGTGAAGGATAAAGCGACGTATTCTTTGTGCAAGAACACAATATGCTGTTCGATGGACAAACATGTATCTCGCAACACCTCGCCCTCCTCCGAAGGGTCACCTCTTCTCCCTCTATTTTTCTTCTTCCCACACCTACATACTCGCGTCTCGGAGGGTTGTTACAGTTGACTCTGACGGGGTTTTATGGCGTATCCATCTCCGCGTATAGCTCGTGCAGAGAGAGCATATAGCGACAAGAACGAAGGGGAAAAGAGCGACAGAAGAGCTCTCTTCTCTCTGTGACGTGCTTAGGGATCAAGCTTAGGCAAAGGGCGCAGGCGCAGTTACGTTCGTGAGCCCCGCGAAGCACATGGTTGCCCCCCCCGGCTACTATTCCGCAGTACCGCCGGTCTTCTAACTTTCATATACAAGTCCGAGACAAGTAAATAATCATGGTGACCTTTATCGCATTTTTCGCGTTCTTGTGGGACGAAGACACGATATGAGAAACTTGTCATGAATGGCACGTATCGCAAGTGAAGGATCTCCGTGGTTTGCGAGAGTCATGGACGGTCTTAAACTCAGCCTCGACCACGATTTCCTGACCTACGAAAACAGATAACAGAGCTGTGACTCGACCCGATGACGATGTCACGTTGTGATCTTGTATTCGTTGCATGTATCGGATGACTAACGTAAGCAGACGCACACAGACGTTATTCCCGGGATTATTCAAGTGACGTTGTGTGTCGGCTTTTGATTATTCCGAGGTCGTACGGATTTACAGACATCGTATCCGGTTGTTGAGTCTGGAAGAAGCGTGGTAATGTGATGAGCTGATTGTGAAACGCATAGAATATTATCAGACAGAAGCGATACTTGTAACGGAAGTGTTTCAGGATTCTTCAAAGAAATTAAAAATTTTTGTAGAATCTGGTCTAAAAAAAAGGAAAAGGACATTGTGACGTGATTATTATATTGACTTTTTTTAGTTTCCGGATAATAAATATTAATTTATTAAATGTTCTAATTTCTAACGAAATTCATAGATTTCAGTTAGGTTTATCTTATTTTTTACAAAATAAATTTTATTTTTATGTGATAAAAAATGCAATTTAAAGATTTTATTCAGTCATAAAATTTTATAAGAAATTTGCGTTAAATAAGAGTATTTAAAAAAGAAAGAAGATATCAGAATAAATTTTCAAACTATTCTATGTTTTATTCAATTTATAGATGAATTTATTAATTATTTAATAATAAAATTAAATTTAAAATTATATAATATTTTCCCTAAATTAATTTTTAGTTTAATCTAAAGTTTATAAATCAAATTATGACAATATAAAACTTGAGAAATATTATTATATTAAACAAAGTAGGAAATTAAAAAATATTTCATTATTTATGTGTAAAAATAAAGCAATATATTTCATTTACTTGTCATAATAAAGTCAAATATTTTTTTTACGTGAATAAAATTAGAAAATCGCAAATTTCGGTACATAAATTTATTGTTAAAACAAACATGAGCCAATTGCTTAATCGAATATGTACTATCATAATCATATAGTAAATTATATGTGTGAAAGTGTTGGATATTTCTGTGTTGCATCACATGCGAATGTGATATCTTTTAGATATCTAAAATCTAAAATTCAACAATTAATAGAGGTGAGTGTACACAATTTTCTCTGATATATTTTTAGCCCATATTTTTCTTTATAAATAAATTTATCACAATTATCCATTTTACATCATGTATCATCGCATTTATATGCTTCGCTGTTACAATATTATGTTTTCAAATCTAATTTGCACATACAAGAATAGCTGAACTATTTGTGATTAACACTTATGAGTTGCGCTACATAATAATATTTATTGTCGTTGTTCACGCTATAAAGCTTACAATTAGCCATTTAGATTAATCGGTGATCTGCGGAACAAACATTACTTTGCAGACGACTAATTTGTTGGCCGACACGGGCCACGATTGCAAGATAAGCACGCGCGGTAGTCAGGGTGCGAATGAATGACATGACGTCATGCAACCAGTCGTGATTAAAAGCAATTGGTCAATGCGTGATTGTATGCTAATCATTTCATAAAGTCATCGCGTATCATCCAAAGAACGTAACATACAATACTGCAGAATAATTAATGATACAAACATATGATACGATATGTTAATATATAAATTAGATTCTATAATTGTCTTTGTAAGTTTCCTAATTTTGCTCGTATTATTATAAACATATTCGATAACTTTTAAATTGAAAAGAAAAAAATCTTCAATGTGATTTCTAAAATATTATATAATTTTTCAAAATGATTTAAACTTAAAAAAAGATTTACGTTTGACAAATGTGATATTATACTGTGTTTTAAGTTAATAAATTGCAATGAACTTACAAGTCATATAAAGATAAATTAGTGGATATTTTTAACAATTTCCATATTTTACAATGCAGATGAAAAGCATACATAATGCAAAATTATTATTTTTCCGCACGTCCGCAACGTTCTTTTCCTTGGTTTACAAAAATGAATCACGATTCTATCGCTCATTGCATACAATTATAAAAATTTAAACATGCATAGCTAACGAAAAGTAGACTTTAGATTTATTATAATGAGTGTGCCGTATAAAAAGAAAAGCAGAGTAAGAACTTTATTATTCCATGCTGCTTCAATGACGCAATGAATTTACTAACTTTATTTATTAACTTTAAGTAAAATGCAACATGAAGAAATATTGCATTTATTCTGTTAAATGTAAAATTATCGAGTTTTGTATTGCATAAGTAAAAGTTGTTATTTTTTACATGTGAAATCTATGTTATGCAATGTTGACTGTCGGTTATAAATAACAATTCGCGGATATACTGGAAATTATTTATTAGACTCTTCTTTTATGTCATTGAATATAATAGCTTGCTATTACTATTAATGATAACTCATTTACGCAACTGTCTGATAATTTACGTCTGTGTACTATAAATAACAAACCACATGATAACTTATAAGCTATAAATTTATGTTAAGATTTTTTTTGTATTTATAATATAAAATTTTCGATAATTATTTTAAAAGTATTTATTAATTATACTTACTTGCAGACCTTCTTTAATTTCTTTGTGATATTTTTAAAATAAAAATTATAAATTCTTGATATATTTTATTTTTATATGCAATATAATATATAGAGAAATATTTAGAATAAAATAACTTCAAATCTATTATTTTTGTTGATTCATAATTATTAAAATCGAATCACGATATTATATCACAGATTTTCTTTTTTATTTCTGAATGCATATATCACAATCTAAATTTTAGGCGTGGATGACACCTAAGGATTATTAATGAAGCTTAACATTTTATCGGGATAAGTAAATTTTGTAAATTACAGGGAACGTAAGTTTACTAAAGAAACTAAAGCTCTTACAGATCGGTGCATTGGGTTTTTACGATTAGCGAATGAAAAGGGAGGGGATCATAGTAAGAGACAGTTTCAAAAGCGGGGTGTTACTGTCAGGCAGGCAATAAAATTTTTAAGGCTTTCGTATCCAATAAGCGTAACGTCCATAGAGTTTTACATTGGGCGGAGTCGTGCGGCCATTATGCAGTAACAGTTCGAAGCGATGCAGCGATTGGCTCGCTCATGCCATCATGGCTGCCGTGTAGCCAGTGTTTCCCCTTCCAGACCATTGCGACATGCGCTTCCATCTCTCGAATGATTCTAGCCATCCTTCTTTTTCGGTCTAAAATACTCGATAGGAATGGATGCGCGTTCAGATTGTGTTTAGCTAGTATCCAGGTGTTGCACCATGATTTCGATGAAAATTTTTATGCATAGAATCTTTCGTCTATGTAAAAAGATATTTGTTGTACATGTATTAAAAATATACAATAATAATAATAAATTTGAGTCAATTTAAAAATATATTATTTTTGAAAATATTAATTTTTTTTACATCATGTAATTTTTATGTCGTAAATACTGTTATGCAGCAACTGTTTACATGTACATATTGATATTAATTATTAAAAATTTTAATGGTAACTTTAATTAATTATTTTGACAAATCATGTTTTATCGTGTAACTATTAATTAATTTTAAAAATAAGATTGTTTACTACTTATTTATTAATTAAAAATATCAAAAAGTGTATATATTTCATATACATCAACTTGTACAACTGTGCTTCAAATCGATAATATATAGTGTTCTGCTTTATCGACAGAATTGTTCCCGCCTTTGACGTCATTACATTATTTTAAAACAAAGAATTGCAGCTAACTAGCTATATTATACTTTCATAAATTTTAAGTTTATATTTTTTGATACATTTGATATACACATTTGATATACAACGCACATATATTTATAACTATTTTTCAAGTTTATAACATTGCGTTTTTTTTTAAATATAATGTAATTGTATTGCAGAAACTCTTATCCCAATAATTGTTATTTGCTTTAACTCAAATAAGATAATGAAAAATTATAATAAAGAGTACGTCAATCAAACTGATGTTTATTATATGGCTCACCAAAATATCAAAGAGAATGTGAACTATATTTTTATATATGAATAAAATTAAAATTTGTTAACATAAAATTAAAATTTGTTTATAAATTAACAAATTCATTTAATTTAGCAAAAAATTATTTTGATTAAATTTATTTCTAAGTAAACCTTTGATCTAAATGTTCATCTCAGAGCTACAGATGCAAACTTCGGAATAGATAGCGATAAACGATAAGGAAACACGCAGAACAACTCAATTTAACTAAATGCACTCAGCATCTGTATACAGACACTCAAGAGGGTTGCTTCGCATAGCGCGACTGCTGTTTACAGAAGCCGGCATCAGCCATACGTTGAAATGTGGTAAGCGCACGCGCGCACACGCGCAACATGTACGTGTGGACGGAATTATATACGGATACAGATGTATATACGGAGTAATGCCGCGAGGAGGTTATACACGTGGGTTTTGTCGTGGAGCCATAACTAGAGATACGATGGAGTACATAGGATGCAAACCCATAAACCCCCCACTTTACTCCGGCTTTTCCTCTCGCTTCTGGATCTTCAGACGACGTTACCTTTACTTAGGACCGAAATGGCCGCACCACCTACGGTAGCAAAACACCTTTGGCGGTGACGAAAGTGACAAGGGTAGCGAGATGACGACGACAGCGCCAGCGAAATCGAGCTCACGCGTTTCCCATGCTTCCCGATTATGTCGTCTGCTACGCAGTAAGTCAGACGTCCGATCAGACGTCATTTGTTTGTGTAACTTGGAGGAGCAACTATCGAAACATCAATCGCATAAATGTACCACGTCAATCAAGCGTGTTTATCTTAAGCGCATAATAATAGGGAGGGAGGAGAGGGGGAGGTAAATAATAAAGATAGACCGATCGCATTTTCCATTTACTGTTTCGCGAGCGTTACGAATAATTATGACAGTCGCGAGGTCGCGAAGAGAAGGACGTGTGAACACCGTAATCAGCACGTGACTCGGCCTCGTCACACGTATCGTGCGGATACGCGCCTGTTCGTTCGGTATTCTCCGTGTATGTGCATACGAGGACAGGGAGGAAAAGGAGGAACTCTGCAGGAACTAACTGTGAACAGTTGGAGTCGCGACACACGACCGGTCCGATCGAGGGTTTACCAAATCTCGGGTTGGACTTCGCGTCAGCGACGCACTTCGCGCTTCGACAATCGAGGAAACGCACGTTCCGTTTTTCGCACGATTAGAAGCTTTCATTCGTCGTTTCGTGTATGAGTGAGTGAATGAATGTCGTTCGGTAACGCGCATGCGTAAAAAAAGCATTATGGAATCCGCGTCTTTCTCTCTCTGTCTCTCCTTGGAACCAGGAACATGCGTGTATTGTGACCACGTGATCTACTTTTGATGATCAACTATAATTCCACTCAGTGGGGTCCGCTACATGATTGCAGGTTAGTTTCTTAGATCTTTCTAATTTTACATCATCTCTCTCTCAGCGTCGCCATTGATTACTCACTTTGTACGAAATCATGCCGAGTACCCACACACTTCGTTCCGACGTACGTACACAGTGTACATACAATGCGTAGCCAATGGCTTATGGTATGCGTTTTACACGCACTTTCATAGATACACTTATACATAGATACGTACAGCTGGGAATACGATGGTAGTTAGGATGGACGCCTAACGATGGCGCGCGGTGATATCCTAGAATTTATCAACGCGAGAATATAATATTTTATGCAAATGATACATACGCAAATTGTACAATGTTTTCTTCTATTAATCTTCTATTATCGCTTACAAAGTCATGCTGTTGCACAACTATGCTTTTATATTTAAAATCAATACACATTCGGTTAGACTGGATTTGTACAGTTGGATAATAAATTCTAAAAATATTTTATTCAAGAAAAGATTGAGAGGAATAGAACAAAATATTAGAGAAATATTAGAGAAATACTTGTAAATCACAAATTGCTTTACAGGAAGTTTTAATTCTGCTATTTTTTTATCGAGAGATTAAAGACTAACTCGTAAGGTTTTGAAATATGAAGTAAAGAGTAGTTTCAAAAAGTTCTTATTAAAATCTATTATAGTACTTAAAAATAGAATACATTAAGAATTTATAATCATTTAGAAACATATAAAAAAAACGAAAGTCTACAAGTACATAATTAATAAATATTTCAAAAATAATTTTTCAACATTTATATTACATAAACACACAAAAAAATATTAACATAAACTTATAGCTTCTTGTTAGTTTATATGCGTACTAGATTGAAATTTATAATAATTCATAATTGATCCTGATGCTTGTATAATATCCGCTTTATTTTTTAATTTATTGTTTTATTTTTCTTCTTAATGGAGATCATAATATATTATTATTGTTGAAATTAGAGAAGAAAAAAAATAGGAGGGATTAAATAAAGAAAAATAAATTAAAAGCAAGATCCTTATGACTATTACTTACCACTTATTGCGTCAAGAAAAATTTAATACTTGATTATTTTTCACAAAGTTTGTGAGAATGAGGATAATGTTTAACAAACTTTATTGCACAACGGAAATAATGTATATGATATTTTGTGCAAACTATGTACCGTATAGTCATTTCTTTCTTGTAGAATACATGTTGGATAAGCCCAGTGGGAAACATGGGTTTTATATACTTCGCTATAACAGCCATACTAGTGCTATTACATTTTATAGTTCCACATCCTTACTAAATGATTTATCATTGTCCGCGCGCACGGATAATTACGGTTTCCCGCTGATCATTTGATTTACTACAATTGTACAATTAAACGCCATGTCTCGCAAGATTTATGCCCGGATGGTCATGTATAGCACGCACGTACATATTCTACATATGATGTCTCGATGCAAATGATACTTACTTAAGAGACAATTTTTCGTTTTTCGTATGAATGGGAAGCATAAGATATAAGCACAAAATATCTTCTATTTCATCTTTTACTATGAAATATTTTTCGTTATTATTTAGTTTCACACTTTTTCGAAACTTTTCAATGAATTTTCTAAACATATGATCCTGCATTAAAAAGACAAAATTACATTTGTAGTAAGATTAAATATTCATTACATATATATATTATTAGATTCAAAAGTGCTATTTTTCTATCCTTTTTAATTATTGACTTTGCGATATAATCTGTAATAAACTTTTCGTTCTGCATAAAATAGCTTCATAAATTTTTGATGTAGGTACTTTTTAAATACGAATACATAGCATGCACAAGATATTTTTGAATGATTACTTCATTTGGATAACTATTATTGCCTTATCATAATATAATACTATTTTTGTATTACTTCAGTTGATTTTTTAATTTTTTTCTTTCCTTAACGTAAAACGAGAATAATAAATTATTATTATTTTTTTTTGTAAAGAAATTGCATGTCTGATGATATCTAATATGCAGATGATATCGTGACTGAAAGAAATATTAGATCGTACAGGAAGTTAAGATAATCGAGATGCAAATCCTCGATGTTGAAATTATAAATCACTCCTTCCTTCCTCAACATACCTAAGCACTATGGTGATCTAGAAAAAGGGAATGAGTTTAGCTATGTAGCGATCCAACTTTTGATAGCCAGACGATTTTAGCCGGTACAATGTCTTCCGTGCATAATCTACTGAAAACCTTCTCGCCGACTTGCATGAAATATTTTGTCGGACATGAATAAACTGAACTGCAGCGTTGCTGCAGTAGCCGGTGCTGTTGCTGCAACATTTTCGTATGTCGTCTGTTGCCCTGTCCATGTTCGCGCATATCTGCCCACACACATAGTTTACCTCTTTTCGACCTATGTCGCGCGTTCGCACGCGTCGCCATTGGTCTCCCAGTATACGAGCACGACCATGCATGCGCTCGTCTTTTATTGCGGCTGCGGTCCTCGCCCGCGCTATGAAATTTACTCGCACACCGTTGCACCGTCGCACGACTGAATGTGTAACATTTTAGCTGTTACAACTATATTTGCGCGATAAGGGAGTTATGTGCCAAGTAAGGTCCGTCACCTTGTTGATTATTTCTGAAGTCCTCTTTCTCTCTTAAATAAATACACGCCGGACTGAAGTCTTAAATAAATACGTAGACATATTGAAGTTATTTTATGAAGGTCTTAGGAGAATGCAATTCTACTTTAATTTAATACTTACGTACAATGTTTCATATTTTAACTCTTGTTATTTTTCTTGAAGAATGATATTTTTATTATTATTAAATCAATACGATATATTGATATTGCAGAATATTATTAAGTTTATGATATTCTTTGATAAAGTTACTTAATTTGGTTTTAACGAAAAAATAAATAGACCAAAAATAGATTTTCATATAGTGGATAATAAATTATCACGAAAAAAGAATTTACTTTTTTATATTTAATTCAACTGCTTATTGCATCGTTCTTAATTGATTTTATTAGATATTGTTTGTCGATCAGATTAATAAAAAAAGATAAAGAAACTTTTACGAAAATATAGAGATGTAATTCTCAAAAAACGATACTTACGTCATCCAATCTACTGTAATGGCTACACGTACAGACGCTCCCGAGGAGGATTTCCTCACCCCGTTATTTACATCGATGAGTATACCCGAGCAATCGTTTGCCGTACGTTCTCGCATCGGAGATTGAGTAAACTCCTATTTATTTGTCCATCTACGTGATTTATCCCCACTCTTCTTTTGCCTTTTCTACCAATCACTTTTGCTTGTACCCGAAACTTTGTCCAAATATTTCTTTTTCCACCTACGCTTATTATTATTGTACAATGCCAATTAAAGTATTAAGTATTTTAAGGCTGAAATATATAGAAGTTACATACAGTTTTCAAAAATACATGATTGATAATATTAATTAATTATAAAAGTCTATTGTCAATAAATTAATAATAGTCTTTACACAGAAAAAAATACATTGAAGATAAAAATATATATATATATGAGAAAATACGTTGTTCTTCACACGTATATGTTATGTTTTATTTTGTCAATTAATTGATAATCTAAAGATTCATAGCAAGTAAAAATGGAGTATTACTTTAATATAACTTTGATTAAATACTTGAATATTTTACCTTTTTTTTGCGTCATGTTTCATTGATTTGTCCATTGCGTTAGTCCAGTTTCTTGATTACAAACGCTTGAATAGAGTTTCATTTCATTAGCAAATGGAACACTTTGCAGATTTTTTTCCATTTCATTCCTGAAATTGTAATATAAATCGATTATTTATAATTGAAACAATTAGCTCACTCTAATATTTACGTACATAAATATAAACGTACGTAATATTTATGTATTCAAAATAGACGTAACTCGAATCGGTCTTAAAATATTCTCGTCAGATCAGACTGTCTGTCACATGTCTTCCACATGTTTTTAGTTTCCTGCGTGCGTGTTCGTGAAACTAGCTTGTTGAAACATGGCGAATAAATGCAACTCGATCAAAAAGAATTTATCCTAAAATATCATCTTGTAATTTCTGAAATACATTATCTAATACATAACTCGATATATTCTACTTTGGAGATTATTTAGAGTGGTTTTCTTGGCAGTTTTTATTTTATTACAAAATGGCGACAAAACATGTTAATCTCCTTAAGAGATTGAGTTGATTAAATGCATCTTGCATTCTTACTACAATAGAATTATTTCGATAGCAGAATCTCTCGAGAATATTAATACGTAAATTAAACTCGCCGCGGATCGAAAATCCACCGGCATTATTTAATTAGCCAACTAGGTCGCCGCACCCGTTGCACACCTTGAAACCCGTATTACGATATCGTAAAGAGGATTCTTTATGCTCATAGACGCAGAGGATCGTATTGGTAGTCGCATTGTCCGATTTTATGTTTCTACGCGGACGTTTTGTTCAACTGGATACCATCGTTTCATCTTTACACCTTCTATTATGAATGTCTAGTTTGTAGCAAAATTATAAATGTGCAAACCAATCTAACATGTTGACTATATTGCTACTATAAATATTTATTTTGAAGAAATTGTTGTCTTGTCGAAATGTGAATATTAATTATTGAGATGTATCCCATATACACATTGTATTAATGATTAAATAAATTTGTAAAAGAAATACATGATTCGTAAAATAAATACATGATAAATTTTAACAAGACACAATTAAAACTATAAAAACTATAATATTGGTTATCTTGAAGATTATTAAATCCAGTAATGACGTTTTTATTCCGTTGCCAGAGAAAGCTTATTACTGCCGTTATCTTATATTCTAGTTATCGAATGAAAGGGACAAATTTCAAGATTAAGGGCCTCTTAACTTTTCTCATCAGGAACAAGTTTGGCTCGCGAAATTTTATTTGTCTCCGCCGTAAGACTGAAGCGTATTACATTGTTGACGTGAAGATTGGCAACGTAAAAATGTAAGTCTTCGAATGAACAAAGAAGATCAGAAGAAGGAACGAGTCGAGTTTCACCGTCGAGTTTCCAGAGAAATGTCAGTAGCCACGCTGACGTTAGTGCGCACATCTCTTTGCGTTAGTATGCGTTAGTATTTATATACGAAACCATGGGATTTAGGTATGGATATATTTAAATATATATATA
>NW_017259245.1:3369329-3389803 GCF_001594045.1 Atta colombica
CATGCATCTATCTCGATGGCGACGTTCCTTCTTGCAGTCTCATTAGACTGAAGTCGCGGGAACGAGCCAAAGAAACTTGGAATAAAGGGATATTCTAGGAGCATGAAAACTTAGAGATTGTGAAAACATAGGATATCCATGGATGGAGGAAAAGAAATATAGGGAGCTGGAAATGAGAAGTCAGAGAGAAGGAAGAAACGTACTAAGTAAGAGATAGCAAAGAAATTTCTCTTCACGAAGTTTGTGCGTCTCATCGTAATGCGTCGCAAAAAGAGAATATGCGAGTATTATTGATTTAAAGAAATCAAATTTTAGAACTTGAAGTTTATCGTAACAGAATGTAATTCAATTAACATCATAACTCTACGAGAATGGCTTGATATTCGATTTGATTTATTTCAACTATAGAGGTGAAAAATTATAGCAGCTTAGTAAATATACTGGTTTTACACGTAATGCGCAACGTACCTGCATATACGATATCTACTGTCTGACAGAAATGAGTTTTGGATCACAGGCAGACCTACCGTCTAGACTCTGATCAACGCGCGGACTGTAAAACCCCGTAGGCACGTGATCTTCTATCGAAATAGCTTCTCTCGTATATACGCACATACATATGTATTACACGGTGGTACCCGGAGAGAAAAGCCAACGGCGTAATATATTTAACAATGTCTCACGATATGAGACGTTTTTACGGAAAGTCGTTGGAATAGGAATTGCTCTTTGGCTCCGGTAGAAGACATTGGTGAACACATTGGAAACGAGTTTGTTCCTCTAGCTGATGCATACAGTTCACAGTTGCACATTTCTCTCTCTCTCTCTCTCTCTCTCTCTCTCTCTCTCTCTCTTTCTGTCTTTTTCTTTCTTTCTGGATACATACAATGTATATACGCATACAGATCTTTCTTTACATCTGGCAGCCATGTTAGTGGATCGGGGATGCAAAATTTTATAACCACTTCGAAATTCCGGTCATTTGCTGAATCCGCCAATGTCACACGCGATGGTCTTCGCTTTAATCCCATTTATAACGAAAAGTCGAAAGGGTCGGTTGGTTTGGCGAATTTTTCGATTTTTGTTTGACGATTCTGCTCGTACGCGTATAAATCCTGGACGCCACACCGGTTTATATCGCGTCTGTTGATTAAACTTCGTACACACAAAGTTCCAACGAATGTGTAGAAGTTGTATCCGACATTGCTGTGAAAGTTATATGCGACGTCGTTGCAACGGAAAGTGACAACGAAATAATGCGGGAGACATTTGTTATATATAGAAAATTTTATTCTATTTTACATATTCTTTAAGCTAATCTTTTAAGCTAATTAAAAAATATCAATCATAAGTGTAAACGAGACTATGAAAACGGTACAATTTTATAATTAAAAAATAAGAAGGAAATACATGTGAAATAATATTTTATTATAATCTGCGAAACTTATGATACAATGTTTCTAAAATTGAATTACTTTAATTATATTATTCTTTACTCATTTATGTTTATTATTTTATTTGTGATTATCTTGAACATTTTTTTTATGGAAAAATCATGAATAGTGATTGAAATTAAATTATAATTTAAAAAACGCGAAAAAAGTAAATTATTTCACTGTGCTTCATTATTAGATGGCGAACGATCATCACGCAAACAGTGTTTGTTAGAATGCGTAAAAAAGAGAGCTCAACGAAGTGTAGGAAGAGAAATGAAGGAAGATGAGAGGGAAGCAGGGAGAGAGAGGATCGGACCTATTCCGGGAAGGTTGAGTTAGGTTGCAACGATGGTTGGCTAGGGCGGTTGCTACGGTTGTTGGAGGGAGTGAAAAGATACGGCGCGGTAAGGGACAGAATGAAAGGCCGATGGGGTGGGTGGAGAAGGGAACGAGGTTGATTCTCAAGCGAGGTCACGTATCTCGAAGCCAATCTAATACACTCGCCGAAGGAAAAGAACCGGGGTCTGGTCGAATGTCCGCCTTCGGATTGGACAATCGAGTCGCACTTCACGCACAGGATCCTGAGATCCATAGAACGTTGCCCGGGTTGCGATCGAAGAAAAGTAGAATTTTTGTAATTCATTACCCTCCAGTTATGATGTATTGTATGGAATAATACTGAAATTTTACAGAAATGAAAAGGTAATTAGCGAAATGGAAATTGTTTGTTTCTACGCTGTGTTTCATGCTATTTTGTAGAATATTATAAATAGATCTGAAGAAGATACGATGAGAATATTCTTTTTTATTCAAAGAGCTTATTTAATAATTTTTAAGGATTCGAATAGACAATATGACATTTCAGTCGACTGCAGCTTTTCAACTTAAGATGCTGATCCAAATTGCATCACTGTAAAATCGATTGCGATAGCTCGATACCCAATAGAAACTCTGACTTTGAAGGTATATGTTCGACCTCAGAGACCGCGAGAAACTGACGAGATCGAGGGTCCTCGCAATTTCGTGGACCGTTGACCTTTAATGATAGCTATCATAAAACCGGCCCGAGAGAACTTGCGTAACAGACAAGATGCGAGAAAATATACGTGTTGCGACACCACGCGTCGTAATCTTTTCTATTCTATTTCATTTTTCTTTGATTTTTCCTTTATATCGGATTAATCCATTTTCTTAAATTTCTATCGTGCGTGCGTATGACTAGCTTTTGCAGAGAAGTAAAAAATATAAAAACTTACATGTTTACGGGCGTCAGCGTGCACTACACGATGCTGTCTGTATTTTTTTACATCCGCTATTTTATAGATATACTTCTTTTCATTTTTAAGTACAGAAAATACAAAACAGAAAATACAAATACACGTTTATGTAATTTTAAAATATTGATAAATTTTGAAATATTACACATTAATAAATGTTGTTCACGTTATTGGTCATATATAATTTTTATCAAATAAAATTTATCAAAAACATTTATCAAATAAAATATTGAAGATTTTAACATTTCAAGATGTTTTAATATGACAAATATTGTCAAATAATTGATATTTCATGCATTGAAGCATATTATTACATATTCTTTAATTCATATGTAGGTACATAATTTATACTTCCTTTAATATCATTAAATACTATTTAAACACTTGAAAGTGTTATTTTTAGAGACATTTATCATATTTTATGATGTTTAGTTATAAAATTATATATTTTATAAGCATTGAAAATGCTTATAAAACAAAGAGTAAAAAATAATCTCTCAATAATTATATATGTATACATTATATATAAAATATATCAGTAATAAATTTAAATTAATTGAAGAGAAATTTGGATTTCTACCTTTTTTTTTAAATGTAAGAAATAAATATTTAGAGTTATATATGTGTATATTTAGCTTTTATACTGGATTATAAATTTCTGCTTTACTGAGACGAGATACATCGCATTTCTTCCTGCTCATTCCTATCGCACTAAGTGTTTCGCGCAAGCTGAGGCAAGCGTTACACGCGTGCGCGTATTGGTCCACGCTCGGTCCAGGAAAAATGCGCAGAAAGTACGACGCTGTACGACTAGAGACCGGCGACATCGCGGAATTCATTTATCGCGGTCGGCGACGGTCGCTGGTTGCACGCGGCATTATTTTCAGCGTAGAATTCAGTTGCATTCTCGTATTTTCCTAGACAAAATGTTGCCGCACCGTGGAGAGTGAAGTTAATTGGATTTACATCACACCGGACGGAATATAAAATATATATGATCCCGTGACGTAATTGACCATTGTAGGAGGAAATACCTACGATGTAACTTAACATTGTTATCTCACGTGGCATTGTCATAATTCAGTATACCACAGGCTACATTTTGTATCACTGATAGATTCCTATAAACTCTACTTCTTCTCTATCTAGCTATCTATCTCTTCTCTACAAGCCAAATTATACGCGCCACACAAAAAAATGATATCGAATATACGCTATAAGAGAGATCGATTCTGGATACAATATCGGAAAATGGTAAAATTATTCGTTAAAAAGCAGATATAATATGAAACGAATAACAAATCCTATCGTAAATAGCGAACGGAAAAAAATAATCAGTCTTGAGATTAGAAAAATGGCGGTTAAAAATGTAAGACAGAAATTTTTTCTGTCAAACAATTTTATTTATAAAAATTTTATTTATAAAAAATAAAAGATTTTTTATTATTTTTGTGTTATCCTTGAAATAAATAATAATTTTGCTACATGTGGATATTGAATTAAGTATATATTTACTTAAATTATGTTTTAAAATTAATTAAAAATATCTAAATAATGTTTCATTAAAAGATTTAGGATGGGATATGTGCATTGTGCAACGAAGAAACACATAAGTTTTCTTTTTATTATTTGTTTTAAATATATATTGAGAGAGGCAAAAAATAGTATTATTATAAATAAAGACTAAAGCAAAATTTAGAAAGAAAATTTTATTTTTAGGAGAAAGTTATATTACTTTTTCTTCTAGCACGATATCTTATTTTTTAATGATATTAATTTATCTTTTGATATGCTTTAAATGCTTCTAAAATACTATTCAGAATGAAGAAATACTTCAAATTTTGATAAAATCTAGGATGATAAATTCAGAAAATTCAGGACACTGCATTTCAAGAATTCTTCTGATTCTTCTCTTTCTTCCCTTTCAAGACTATCTTAGAATTCGCCATGATATTCGTGTTCTATGTTATTTCGGTGGAAAATCATGCGCGCGTCGCAAGTCGGGTCGATAAAATGGATGAGTCTTTCTTTCATCTATCTTTCGTTACTCTGAATTTGCGCGTATACTTTGTTTGTTATTTGTAGCTCCTATATACATATATGTACAGACATAAGTGATCCTCGAAAAGAAAGATAGAAACCCAAGGTTTATTGCAGCAAACAGCCGCAAATATTTCTGCGATAGTTTGCGCAACGGTATCGACATCGGTGAATTATAAATTTGTAGAAACGCGAAATTTTTGAAGTCTTAAAATATGTATTTATCGCCTGACATGCTGTTGAAAGGTAGAAATGAATTTTTTACATACGATATATGTGATATATCGCATTCGATTCATCGGCTTCTAGCAAATGTGAAAACATATTTGATAATGTTATCAAAATCTATTGCATATAATAATGTCAATTTATGATCAATTGTTTCTGTTTTTAACAATATTAAAATGATAAAATTATTTTCTTTATTTTTAGCAATAAATAAAAATAATCTTATGAAAAGAGAAAGAGAGAAGAGAAATATATAAATCAAAATGTACGTTTTGAAAGAGTAAATTTTATTATTTAATGTTTTTTGAAATATTTTATATTTTATGAATTACTATTTTATGAATTTGTGTAATAACATGTAATAGTATCTCTATATTAAAGTGGAATTAATATTATTATTAAAACATATGCGAAAACTGGTACGATTCCTTCTGGCGCCGTTTGCCAATTCTCGCTGCTTTCTGCTTCATTGGTCCGTCGCTTCGAATCGTTACAGATTAACTCTGTCGTAGAATTTACGATCGTGCTCTCTCGTAACTGATATTTTTTGAAAGTATTGTCGCGATTATAATTGTAATTGTACGTATATACATGTGAAATGTGTACTATTATGAAAAGAATTTTTTTTTAATTTGCCCTGAAAATATGGTAGATGTGATACAATATAATATTTTAAAAATTTTTACCATGCACTTTAGTAAAATTAATCAAACTTATTTTTATATTTATTATTTTATATTTTATTAATGAATGAGAGAAATTTACATAAAATTCTTCGAAATATAATATTGTCCCAAGATTACACCATACTTTCAAAATAAATTTTAAGAAAAAATTCTTTCCGTGAAAAAATATGCAATTTTGTTATAAAAAGAATATGGTAGAAATGGATTTGACAAAGAATAGCTCTTAAGTTTGAAATTTGCATTAAAAAATAAATAACAATAAATTTACAATAAAAGATAAAGAAACAAATTTAGGTAAACGTATTTTTTCATATACTTATTTTATGTACATAAAAATTGAAACAATATGTTTAAATAAAATATAATAATTGAAAATAAGTTTAATAGGGAAATCGTAAATTGAATTATATTTGCTCCTTTTTAAAAATATATTATACTTTGCTATAAAAATAATTAATTATAAAATAATTATGCAGAAAGTATACAATTAAATTATTATAACATAAAATATATAACATAAGATATAGTAAAATGTTATTGTAATATATAATAACATAAAGAATCATAAAGAAAAAATGCCCTAGTATTTTTTTATGTCATAACGCGCATTGATCTTTAAGAATTTCTATTACATTTTTAATCTTTGTGTCGATGACTAACGGTTAAGAAAATCTATTTCTAGAAACATTGCACAAACATTCTACAAACGTTGCATGGTCAAACCTATTCCGTCCGACAACGAAACTTTTCGCAGGAGTCGTAAGAGTCCTTCTGCACCATGAAATTTTTAAGATCTGCGCCAGCGACATTTTGGCTTCTTGTACGCGCATTGTGCAAAACTTGTAAAGCTTAAAAGCACTTTCGACTTTATACCTATGCGCATATCAAAGGAATGCTCGTGAATGCAGAAGGAGGCACAAGGATAATTTCTGAGTTCTGCAAACAGTGAGATGAATAGAAAGGATTAAATCGTTTTGGAATTAAATGAAATTAAAATGTAATATATGGAATAAGTTGATTATTTCTACGAAACAATGTCGCTTATGAAATTAAATAAAATTAAAATGAGAAGGTAACAAAGTTAAAAAAATTTTAAATATGAAGAAAATATAAAGAAAATTTAAAATATAAAGAAAGAAAACAAGAATTAAGAATTAAATTTTAGCACAAGTAAACGACTGAAAGCAATTTAGTGTTTTTAGTTTTATGTCGTAGCGTTAATATAAGTTTCCAACTAATTTTGAAGTTTAATCCTTTTTATCGTAAAATTTCTAATAAGAACAAAGATAGAAATGAACACGCTGGTAAAGGGATAACAAACTTTTCGCTGAGTTTGTGTAAGAGTGCTCATGACAGAATTTTCCAGATCGCGGCAAGCGACATTTAGATCTCTCTCTTAGAACTTGTAAAGCTTAAAACCACTTTGAGATTTATGCTCATGCGCCTAGTCTATCAACGATAGCCTGCAGCTCTGTAAGGAAAACGGTATCAACAGAGAAAAACCTTAAATTTGTAAAAGGTTAACGTTTATCAAAATTTGGTGATAATAAAGTACATTTCTACATTTTATGATAATGTAAACATAGAACTGAGAAGTCTTATTTCAATGTAGAAAGAGACGAGTTTCAACTAAAATATTCATTCGACATTCCTGAATATCTCTTTAAAAATATGCTGCACGTATTTACATATAAATAATGCGCGATTTAATTTATTAAACAGATAGAAAGATGATTCCGTGCAAGTATCTCATATGCACTCGAAAGTCACGTGGTGAAATGCGGATAGGTAATTTTGCAAAAATAATTTATAAGAACTTAGAACGGTCTAGAAGATTATGGTATGTTATAGTCGTTTATTATAGCCGGCAGGTGAATCCGAATACCCGGACGTAATGTACGCGCCATCGTATCGGTACCGTCTATCGTCGCAAATTATAGCCAGAAGGCAAATGCTACGGTTGAAGTTACCAAGTTTCGAACTAATTTTGCACTCACATGAATCGTTCGTAATCACTACCGGCAAGAATTGGACTTGCCGACATTGAGAAAGGAAGCACGGAGGAAAGGGCTGGGCTCATGGGAGTTGATTGGATACGATAGGTTGCAAGTTCGGAATGATAATCGGTAGGGGAAGTAGTATCAAGGTAGCAAACTTGATCCATTAACGGCACAAGGTACCGCCCTCTTTATCTCTAACGCTGATCGACTAACAAATAAGCCGACCGTTCATTTCTTACAAGGTTGTTCACGTAATTAGCCGCAAATTCGTTACGGGCTGCGGCATGTAACCACGGATAAGTGGTTGTACATTAAGTAATAATGTTCCCTCATGATTGAACTTTCAATGCAACTTTATACATCTCTCTTTCTCTTACTTAGAATTCTGTTTTAAAAAATTATGGGAAAAAAGTTTTGGATATGTATGTATAAGCTTTGTATATATATATATATATGTATACAATAAATGGATATTTATTCATTTAGAGAGCGAAATAATTATGAATTTAAGAATTAATGGAATATGGGAAATGAAAATAAATAGCTAGCTTTATATCTTCAAGTTTTTATTTATAACTTTCTTATGTGTCTATTTCTCAATATAAATTAACTTTAATCTCGGTTTAACTTACTTTTTATCTTTTTCTAATTCTCAGAACTAGAAAAAGATAAAAAGTCAAGTTCAGTCACAGTTAACTAGAGATTAAGTAAGTAATCTACATAGAAATGGATATTACTTAAGAAAAGATTGTTGAAACATACGTCATCATAAGAAATTATTATTCCAGTAACATCAATGTACTTGATATTTTTCCCAACAAATTTTTTACGATATTTTAAAGATGTTCATTATCATCAATAATATTAAATTGCTTGTCAATTTAATTTATGATATTACGTAATCTAACTTCAGTTTAGGACTATGTTTCAAGATTAAGTAATCGGCGCGCAGTTTTATTAAATTAAAAATTATAAAATTCACACAAAAATATTAGAAACAAGATTAGTAGTAAATATAGCTTCCTTCACTTAATTATGTTGAAATCATTTTACATATTTTAATTATTTTTTTTTCGAGAAATTGTTTTTTCAGCGAAATAGTAATGCATTCTGATAAAACTATTACATAAAAAATTATCTGTATGCCATGCTCCGTTTGATACAATATTTGACATAGGTAATATTATTTGTAATATTTTCTCTATAAAAAAGGAATGTTCTTCGCATATTTTCTTTCACATTAGAATATTTTTTTACATTACTAATTTTTTCTTATTTCTTTGTTAATGTCGATCAATAATGAAATAACCGAAATCGAACAAAATTTTGTCTTTATTTCATACTCTTATTTTTTTGGTTTTTTTTTCTCTACGTTATCTAATAGATATAATATTATAGCAGTATCGCTTCCGTATTCTCATAGAGAATTTTTGATTAACATTGAATAATACTCTTGCATGATATTCATGATTCATTGTGAAGTACACGAAAAGTTAGATTTTGAAATTGCATGAGGGTTGCATGAGAAAGCGGATCGTATCGACGAAGGAGGCCATCAATGCAAATGAAGATATTACAGCTCGTAACAATTCTCCACCTGCCAGTGTTCGATCTCTATACTCTGCTGAAGCTTTGGCATATTGGAGGCAGCCGCGCAAAGTTTCTGGTTTATGAAAGGCAACAATTTATATACATGCGTAAATGCAATTTGAGTAAACGTAAATTATTGAAGAGAATGCCTCTCGTATTATGTAAGAAAAAAATATACAATTGCAAAAACCGAAAAAGATTTGGGAGAGAGTTGCTGTGAATACGTATCACTTAACCTATTTTTTATTATTTTCCATTTGGCACTGTTTTATATATAAATGAATATTAGAAATTGTAGCTTGAGGTTTTGAACGCTTATTATTACATGTTTAAGTTTTCACCAATAAATTAATTTGTTATAAATCTTTTTGTAACATGCTGTAAAAAGATACAGTTAGATCAGTCATTTAAATTGTACCTATAGATATTTTTTATCGTATTTTCTTTGAAAGTATATTGAATTTATGAATGAAAACAATTAAAAGAGTACAAGTTTAAAAGAAATCATTAACTAATACCTAATAATTAATTACTACCTAATTTTAATAATTTATTGAAAAAAATCAAATATTTTATAATTATTAAATAATAATAAAAAAACAAATGATACCAAAATAAAATTGACTTAAATATATTTTTGCATTTATATTGATATCAATTAGTTTTATTATTATCAGTTATCAGTCTTATTTTTTGATTCAATTTAGGAAACTTGATGTATTTTATAAAAATATCGATTTAATCTTTACAATGGTTGCAAATATGTATATACAGTGAATGTAAAATACTCTACAATAAATTTTCTTTTATAAAAATACAAAAATTTATAATAAAATTGGATGCATTGTTATCAGCTACATAGGTTGATTAAAAATTAATACTTGATTTTAACGCTGCTAACGTCCATAAAATAAGATTATTATATTTTTGTCTATTCGTTTCTCATATATTTTATATTATTGTTACTAAATATTGCTTATATTAACTAATAATATAAAATATTGACAAGGTACGATTTAGATGAGCAGTACGCATTCGGCAACTCTAATTATAACACAAGATTGATAATAAAGGTATTTTTTTATTTCTTTAAGGAAATAAAAATATTTTTTATTCTTTTTTCAAAATTTAATTATTTATGATATTTTATGATATTTTATGATAATTGTTTTTATTTGTTTCTATTGTATTCTTAGCGTATAGAAGTTTTTGCTAATCACATTTTTTAAAACTTTATTTTACGTGACATAAATTTATAAAAACAATCTTGCGAAAACGCTTTAAGTAAAAATAAAAAATAAATAATTATGATTTTTAAAACTCGTAGTTTTCATGAACTTATCTGAAAAGTATAGTAACAATTGCGATCATATACAAATCAGAACTTATAAGAAAACACTATGTAGCTACAGTTTATAAAAAAATTTAATAAACATACATATTATTTAAATATACTTTTAATTAATTACTTTTAATATATTTGTAATTTTGTTTAATTTTAACGATATTTTATATGAACATGATTAAAGTCCTCGATATATATTTATATCATAGTTTTGAAACGTAGTGGAAAAACATCTAAAAATAATACAGGTTACTTTAATTTGATTCTCTCTCTAACTTTATTTACATGCTAAACAAGGATTGGTGAACACATGTGTATTATGTTATGATAATTGATCACGCAACACAGATGTCGTGTCATATATCAAAATATGGGTGCTGCTCTTTACTGTTTAATTCTTAGGCTTTAAAATATTATATAAATGAAATGCAAAATATAAATATAATCTGACATAAACATGTTGAATCTAATTGATGAACCCAATTGAAATGTAAAATGTTATCCAATTAAAGTTAACTTTAATTTTATCTAACTTCGTTTGATTAAAATCGTTTGATTTTAGAAAGACATCTCTGCTAGTGGCTTGGGAAGATAGATTTGATTTTAACTGTAAAAATGTTTAACTAAAATATTGTCATATACATATTCAGAAATTAAACAAGCTGCAATAAATTGAAATAAGATCAATTTTTTGAAGTTTTGACAAAGTACTTCCATTTTGTAAAATTTGTACATAGAAAATAACTTAATTTTACATAAAAGACAGAGAGAGAGAGAGAGAGAGAGAGAGAGAGAGAGAGAGAGAGAGAGAAAGAAAGAGAGAGAGAGAGAGAGAGAGAGAGAGAGAGAAAGAAAGAGAGAGAGAGAGAGAGAGAGAGAGAGAGAGAGAGAACCCGAAAATAAATCATAAAATTTAAATTTTTACTATAAAATATAATGAACTGTATAATTGACAATATATTAATTAATATAAATTTGAAACAGTTCGATAAAATTAAGATTTTACTTGCCGAACATGATCGGGGAATGCTTGTACTCACTGTCAATTCGTCTGTTTATTTAATGGTTCACTTCCGGTATATTTTAACACTCTGGTACACTCCGATACAAGGGCAGAATTGCAGGGATAAAGCAACTTAACGTCAGAGTGAAGCCACGTGATGCTGAGTGTACAAAACTTCCTGTGTTATTAGCGACTCGCTGACGAGGAACTACGCGAGTGAATTAAGTTACGATGGTAACGTTACTGTCGGCGGTTCGGAGATAAGTGAGCAACAGAAGATTTTTGCATTCGTGTAATAACGGTGACCCTTGCGGACAGTTTTTAGGCCGAGTCTTAAGGAGACCTAAGACCCTTTTTTGCACCGTTGCACCATAAAGCGGGGACAACGCGGGTGAAACGCGGCTTCAAACGACCCATTTTTCATCCTCGAATTTATAACGGTTGCTGTTCCCATCTGCGTCACCTTCCGCCATCTTCTCGCGTCTCTCTCCCGCTCAGAGTTACTAGCGGTCAGAAAAAGATTGCTTGAATCTGCACCTTCTTTTCGAAGGCGGTCTCGACAAGAAATGACATGAAAAAAAAGTACAGGTCACAGATACTGTTTCTATTCCAAGTTCTCTGTTGCAATAGTTCATAACGTCATAAATTATTTAATCAAATTGCATAAGTTCTAAATGTATTCGAGTATATTTCTTGAAATGCATTTTATTTAAACAAAAAGAACTTTTTTCATGTTTGCTGTTAAAATGTTATAATTTTGAATAATCTAAAGAAAATGTGTCTTTCATGCCTATTTTTTCGACTATTCTGGACCACAAAAATATGGCGTATAAAAAAATGTGGGAAACAAATTAGAAAGATGACATTTTCCGTGAAATTTTAGCAAAAAAAAGGATTGTAACCAAATCACAAAAAATTGGGTAAAAAACTTCAGGCAACTGTTGTATCACCTAAATATACAAAAACTGACAGTCTTGAAATCTTTGATAAAATTATGGTTAATTTATACTAGTAATTTATAGAAAGCTATTGTTGTCAATGTTAAATTTATTATAAGAAATGAAAAAAATTATATAAGAAAAATAATTGTATTAAATAATTTTTAAAAATTAAATTAGTATGAATAGAGATACGAGCCAAATAAGATCCTGATATACTATTAAATAATAGTAACTCGATTGGGATCATATATTCTAATGGGAAAACGTATATTCTAATAAACTTTCTATTTATTATTTAATAATATAGCATCAAGATTTTGCTTGATTCATAATCCTATTTTTATTAATTTAATTTTGCAAAAATTATAATTTAACATATAGCCTACTTATATGCTTGCGTATCTATATTTTAAAAATATAAATACTATATAATCGTATAAATTAAAAAACATGTAATGATAATTGCATTGGTATGTATTTTATATCTACACTGAGAAAAAAATATTTATTTAACGAACTAAATATATTTAGTTGTTTGCAGATTTGGTTAATTCAACAACTTTTATTTCAAAAAATTTTATTTAATTGAATTTAACCGTAATTTGCTTAACAAACTATTCAATGTTAAGACGGTTACGGTTAAATTCAATTAAATAAAATTTATTAAATTAATCAATTCTGCAAACAACTAAATTGTGTTTAGTTCGTTGAATACATTTTTTTTCTCAGTGCATATATTACATTACTACAATAAATTTTTATACTATCATTAATAATGTAAAAATATAATTAATATACATATATATTAAATTTGTCTATTTTGTGATACAAAATTAAATTATTTTATAATTTTCAATGAATTTAGATAAACAAGATAATCTTTTCTAACAGAATTCATGACATTATGTATTACATGTATTCTTAATAGATAATAGACTATTTTATATATCAAGGAGTCTGATAAATTAAAAGTCTCATTCATTATTTTTTCATTTCGTTGGAAATTACAAAGAAAAGGGATGAAGTTTTTATGGGAATAGTTCTTTGTTTTAAAGTTTCTAAGCAGCAGTTTTCATAATCGCAGCAGGTCAAAATTTAAGAAATAATATTCTCGAAGAAGCAAGATTATATACGGTAGTCTTATCTTCGTGTGTGGCCGATCTCTCTTTTTTTTTCGGTAAAATTTCTCCGTTGATACGTGGTTGGCAATGTCGGCGTGGATTAACATATTCGGTTTCCAGTTCGGTGTTCAGCGTATGCCCAGGAAGCCTGTATTGGGCATCGTTCATTAAAGTAATGGGCATGATCTTCGTAACTTTAATGGTAGCTCCACCCTCTCCTTTTCGTTTACGATGTTCCATGTGAAGAGTAAAACGACGCGCCTCTCTCAAAAAATTCCCGGTCATATACGAATCATATACGAATTAATTGAAGAATACGTTTAATATATTTCAGCGATTTGTTACTCCAATCGAGATATTCTTTGCAGTGAATTTACAAACCAGGAACAAATCTCATGGCCATTACTTACTGATTTACTATGTTATTTTTATTGAACTTGAAGTCTTAAATACTACACGACTTCTACGATTTTTTTATTTATTCGAAGAAGTGATATATTTATTCTCTGCATGGCATCTTATATTTCTTTTATGTACAGAACAAATATAATTCCGGCTTGCCTCTCTAGCAATAATGTCGACCGCAGCCGTGTCGAACAACATTCCACACGAGGAATCTAATCCAATTCATGTTCAATGTCATCTAGCGTGTTACAGTGTTGCTTTTCATCGGCGGCCGCTGACATTAATATCTCACTTCTCACTCATGAGCGTGTTTCATGATTTTTATCATTATTAATTTATGTGATTTTTTTTTAATTTTATACGCGATTTTCCTCCAGTATCGTAACGTATCCCGCCCTCGCATTTAGCTTCGATGAGTGAAATAGGAAAGGGTAGCCAATGAAGGAAAGAAAGCGGGAAAGAAAAAAAAAGAAAACTAGTAATGTATTTTAAGCGATCGATGTAAACTTGTAGTACGAACTGCTCTTTATAGCAGTTACCAGCCGACCCTGCTTGATGGTGCTGCCGGAATGTTTGGAGTTTAGAGCATAATCGTTGCCTCATAAAAGTGCATGATGCGTTTTTAAAGGGTGCTTCTGTGGAGCAATAAACAGGGGAACGTACGCTCTACGTGGTAATCTCTGATCTCCGTTACTAGTCCGACAATCACGCTCTACAACAAGATGGCCTAAGCGGTTAGACGTCTAACTCGTGATTCATTTTTAACTTATCATGTTAATTAAGAATCTAAGTAATTAAGAATCTACTAGAGTAGCTAGTTAGACATGCGCTCGATATTTTTGCCTGCAAATAGCTCGTCTCACTTGAAGGACTCTTAAAGCGTACTCAATGTTTTTAGTATATCTTCAGAGTATTTATGATCAAAAGTTATTGTTGAAATATTTATTACATAATGATAACGTATTAATTTTTATTAATTACATATTAACATAAAATGTAATATTGAATAAAATAATAATAATATATATTTAAAATTATTGAAATAAAACATGGCGAGCAATAAAGTTTTATCATTGAATTAAATCGTTAATTTTGAATTAGTTAAAAAAACAGAATATCTTGAATTACTTTGCATTTTTAATATATCGTGCTGCATTAGATCTTGATCAGTAAATCACAATGTTATGCTAAGGCGTGGTCTCTTTGTCTTCTCCAATCCCCATGGTGTACACCCACTCAATTTTAGGAGTGGAAAATACACGACATTGGCTTTCTAAATTCATATTCGACGATAAGTATTCCGTGACTCTTAAGATAAGTAATTGTTCGACGACTGCTGAATGACTTTAATGCAAAAGGAAGATATATGGAGTATGGGCGATGGTGCGTGCTGTCGGATTTCGCGTCGCTATTTTCGAGTATTTGCGAAAGAGGGTATGTGAAAGAGAGAAGAGTAGATAAAAGAGAAGGAAAGAAGTAAATGAGATGACGATCTCACAATGCGATTGTTTTACGAGTTATTCCATTTCAAGAGAGAAATGTAATTTGTTCCGGGCTTTGAGCGAACTGTCCAACTTGAATGATTACAAAACATCAGCTAAAGAAATTTTAAACCAGACTATGGAGGAATTTCTTATTTGCAATTCTAACCGCTAGGCGATACTAAATAGATGAAATTTGCTCGATTTAATTTACGATTGATGCTGACTCAAAAATAGAATTAAAGAAGTTGTAAGGCAATATGTTAAGAATTACTTGAAAAAATTACAGAGTCTGAATTACATTTAAAAGTAATACAAAAAATTAGAGACAATTTATCATCTGGTTCAAAAGTTATCTCTTTTTATACTTTAATAATTTTACAATTTTTTAACAAAATAATATGTATTATATTTTTTTTATTGATATTTTATATTGATATTTTTTTTAATATTAAATCTTAATGTAAATTTGAGAAATTAATATTAAATAATATATCTCTCTAAGACTTACATATACTTAATAATAATTAAATTATATTATACAAATAAATTATACAAATAAATTACAATTAATATCAACATTTGAAATCAATTTTGAAAATTGTAACGGATACACAAAGTTGGATATTTTTCTTTTAACATCGAATACCATGACAGTTTAATAAAAAGCTTGATTAGGCATCAAATTTCCAGTCATATAATTATGGCAGAATAATTCCTACCTTAAGTCTAGAAAGTCATTTGTCTGAACAAGGAAGACTTTGTAGAACGCAACATTAAATGATGTGTGAACCGTTTTGGTCGAGTGCATTTAGGAAAAAAGCGCACCCTTATTGAAGTCTGCTCCACCCTCGTTTCTATACATATATATAGAACCTCATCCTACTCCTTTATGTGGTGCTAAATTTCATTTCAAATTCCTTAGTTTTTCTTTCTATTAATAAATTGTAATAAAAAAGTAATGTTACACAAAGAATCTTATTTTAATATAGACTTCGATATTGCTATGCACGATACATATAACGTGTTACAAATAATATAAGCATGTAGGTTTAATTAAATTTTTCGAATTATTTTTTATCCAGTTATATTTTATTTGTGTTTCGCATATCGAGTATCTTTTATCGACGCATAAAATATTGTCGATTATATCTTGCATATTATCGCGAAAGACATAACTTTTTCTCATTTCATTCGATCGTCGTAAATAGCATCTGAGATTCGTTTTACAGACGAACAGAAATTTTACTTTCTCTTCCAACGATATGCAAGATATTGTATACGTCGTTTAAGAAAACTGACAGTATGAGTTGTCGGACGTAAGTCACATAAGGTGATTAGTCTTCATTATGTGAACGTCGCAAATAAAATATCGGTATCTTTGACAAAATAACATACCATTTGTCTATATTCTTAACTATTTTCTACGCAGTGGAAAATTAATTTGACAGTCGCACGCATAGTTCTGAAATTCATGTCACGGTGCTATAAACGCAAAGCCTTACAGGTTGTCTACGTATAGCTTCCCCCTTCTGTCATGTAATGTAAGATACGACGTTGCTTTTCAGTGGTTATCGTTTCTGTCATATGATGCAGGTTCGATTTGCACGCGAGGTAAAGTGAAACACCTGGATGCACGATATCATTACTATACCTACACGGAAAGAATGGTTGCTGAAGTAGATATTAGATACCAAAAATTTAACTAGATACAGATCTGAAAATAATTTTGTTGGACTAAAATAATGCTAGTTACTGGAATGTCAAAATTTTTTGATATTGTTTATCAAAAGCGTTCTACATTCTCAGAAAATTTGTAAATATTTAAATTGGTTAGTAATTAATTATTTATTTGTGAACACACACTAATCACAGTATGTGTTTTAATACCCAAAATAAAGTAGTCATTAATCAATTTAATATTTATAGTATTTAATATATCTATTTTGATAGTTCAACAAAATTATTTTTAGATCTAGTTTCTAACTAAATTTTTTTTAGATAGATTTCAACAAAATCGTTTTTTCTGTGTTTTTTTTTTTTAATTGCTTATTGATCTGTCCATATTTTGTTAAAGATTTTAAGAATACATTAATAAATGAAATATTGTTCTGTATAATAAAAATTTTGAATTTTTAAAAATAGATATTCAAAGGATATTTGAAAAAAATAATGAATATGTATGTAGATTATAACAAAATTATATAAGTTGAAGCGTAAATATTAAAAAATGTTGACAAAAACTTAATTATAAAATATTTAAAAAATTACACAAGACAAAATGGAAAAATATAGTTAATAATGAAAAATTTCTGCATGCGAGTGCAATATTTTGTTCAAACAAAATTATTTCCTGCAATAAAGAAGTTGAGCAAAATAAAAAATGCCTGCTCACATTACTTCAAATCGTAACACTCCATTTATTTTTATTTCTATGTGTAAGGTGTCTATGTCGAGCTATTTGATTAATGAAATCGTGCTTACACGCATGAATTTATGCCTCGTTAAAATATGTGATACAAACTTAATGTGTTGAATTCGACATTGAGAACATCACAAATCTACTCTTACACGTCGTAAAAATTCAAATGCTTTATTATTGAACTGTATTATTATTGTGAAAACAGTGAAATTTTACTAAAATTTGTTTAATTAAATTATTATAAACAATTACATATAGGTATTCTCTAAGAATGGATTTGAACACATTAAGATAAGCCATGAAACGTATAATTTCTATATTATAAACAATTTTTTGAAAGAAAATAATCATAGTTTATGTTTTTATACAAGACTATTGATTCTCAATCGTTTGACTTGAATTCTTTTTTGATCAGTAACATATAAGAAAATGTTAGCGTTAATTAATAAGCATAAGTAATAAATATTTTTGATATGTTACTGCTTATATCATTGCCTTACGTTCTTATCTGTGATTGGTTGATTTCAATACTTAAATCAATGTTTAAATCTTATACTTACATTTTTCCATGTGGCCAAAACTCTTCGATTCTAGCCGAATGAGCTGTTAATGGATTGGAGAACGCAAGTAGTGACCGCTAGAATCGATCGTCGCGTCGGTAATAAAGTGCACCAAGTAGTTCTCGTAAGTTACTGAAGGTTACCGGCAGGGTCATATGATTTTCTGATTGTAATTCTATTTTCATGATGCATTATATCAATATATGTGTAGATAAATTGCATAATACTATATATTTTTTTTACAAAACGTATAAAAGTAGAAATAGACTAGTTATCTTAATTTAATAAGACAAGGTTTTAATAATAAAGCTTTATATTTTTAAATTCTTCCTTAAATAATAAAGATTAATTTTTATTCTTGTAGAATATTCGATCCTCTGATTATTAATTCTTAATTCGTACAGCATTTATTAGTCTATGTGAAAAAGACTCAAACGTTTTATTTAATAGGTATCTTTTTTTAATCGATTTCTTCGTGAAAATGGCGCAATCGCTGCGGGGCAACGAAATCTTTATTCCATTCACGGCGCAATTTCCTCTCTCCTGCTTCAATCCATCGTGAAATTCTGTCGATGTCGCGCATGCGCTTCAATATTGTATAGCCGAACCACGGCATGGTGGAGGGAAGGGAAACGAGTTCGAATCGAGGGAAGGGCCGTCACCGCCACCGCCATGATGGCTCAATTTATTTTCAAGCTTAGCCGAGACTCGAACCAACGAGTCGGTCGTTACCATTAGCGGAATGGACCCTTGACTAACCATCCCATACTCTCTACGATCTATTTCAATAACCGTTATACAGATGCCGCTGCGATAATCATTGGATCTCAATGATCTTAAAAATGATCCTATGCATACAGAATGTATATTACATCCAAGGCGTTCCAACATTCGACTCTGTCAATCCTTGAGTATCATTTTATTCTTGTTCACCGAATATTGAACAAAGATAACAGATACTCGGAATTGACAGAATTAAGTTTTGAAACGCATCCTAGAAGATTTGTATTTGTAATCCGGACAATGACATATGATATATTACAAAGGCATGATGATTGTGTCTCATTGAGGAAATTTATAAAAGAAAGAAGAAACAAAACAATGATCACACAATGAATGAAATAAAGAGTAAATATAAGAAATTAGAAATATATGGCTTCAAAAAAAAATGAGTTATGCTTTAATTTGATTTTTTTAATCTTTTCTTGGAAACAAATGTTGAAGAAGATACTGATCATGACGAAGCATTTTATTATATTGTTACATCTAAATAAAAATAATGAGGAATTTTTGTCGATTAACAACTGTAACAAAATAAATAGTTAATAAACAAAAGAAATATTATCTTTGAAGCTACGATAAAAAAACTTTCTGCATTTTTATAAACAATATTGCTACACGTAATATGACAATAATGGATAAAAATAGAAATATATTTTTTTCAAATATTATTATTTTAAAAATAACTAATATTTTGAAAAGATGAACATACTCTATTCTTGTTCCGTGTTAGATATCAAGGATTAAACTTTTATTAACAAAGAATATCTTTCTTTAATTATATATACATTATAAAATTACTATATAATACTGTTTTGAGAGGTACAGCTAAGCTTGCTGACTAAAAACGACCACCTGTTGGGTACGAAACATTAACCTATTTAACACCTTTTCTCATAAAGTTAGACAACTACCACTACATTGAAACATCCGTCATTATCCATTTGCAGTAACTATGTGACATTTTATATTATTAACTTTAATCAAGTCTTTAATTGTGTAGTGTTATTTTGACTTCGAGACTGTCGAAAAAGAAAATGTTGATGTAAATCCTTAAATTTGAATCGCTATAAGAAATTATTTATAAATTAATCTTTTTTCTTTTGAAATTAAAATTCTTATTTATATACATTTACAAATTAACATTTGTAAAATATAT
>NW_017259245.1:3389903-3411985 GCF_001594045.1 Atta colombica
ATTTTGTCATAATCATAAGTAATTAAAGACTTATTTGTTCTTTTGCTTCAAAAATATCGTTGAGTTGAAAATATGGACAAGAATCTTGTTTGTAAGGTCCAAGCTGGATATCAGCTATACTATTACGTCTAAACTATCCGTATAACCACGTAACACGTATATCATCTTTAACGTCTTAAAGGGAAAAAGTGCGAATAAAGCTTTGAGGCAGCGCGTATCCAAGATATAACCAGTACTGCGGCGATAGGATACCTAAGCCGCATACACGTCCGGATACCACAAGTTATTTGTTTGGCATCAGCCTCGCGGATTTTATTCTTTCACCCAAGACATTACTCTAAATCATGTTTGCACCCGTATCCCCCCGCCATGGCGAATCACGAAAGTGCATTGAAGCCGCCGAGGAAGGGGAAAGGGCTGCTAAGAAAGCACCAAGGTAGATCAGATCAGAAAGAGCTCGCAGAGGAGAGAACATACCATAGTTAACAGAGGAAAAGAGAAGCTGAGAGAGAAAGAGACTCTGTCTGATAAGAGCCTTTTCATTCTCGTAAAGAATCGCAACGAAAAAGAAAGAAGACGGAAGAAGAACGAGGAAGGAATATCGAGGAAGGAGATCCATGATGTCTCCCTCCGCCTTAACTCCATCTGCTGCCTTCCGTACGAAACGAGTCGCCAAGAATCTACCACCACTCGTCCATGATGACGACAGGGAGAGAAGACTTCGTGGCTAAAATGTATTTCACGGATGACATCGACGGTAGCATCGAACTCGATTGGTGCCTTCAGTGAAAGAGGGAGATATTAGGATGGAACGATGGAATGGCCGAGATTGAACGGGTTGGTCTATACAGAGGGGGAAAGAGGAATCATTTGCTTCATTTTGGAACCGAGATCTATGCAGTCATTAATTTTTTATTCAAAATATAAGATTATTTTATTCGTGATTTTCTATCTTTCATTCGCTTCTTTCATGCGCTCCTATTCTCTTTAATGCGAGAGATGCATAAGAATAGATCAATTTGATCGTATGTAATGTAATTTATTAGGAAAATAATTCGATGATATTAGTGATATAGTTGCAATTCTATTCTACTACAAACAGATTGAATGAGCACTTCCTTTGGGAGACTGTAAATCATTCATTTAGGACGTGTATAGAAATGATGAGTTAGCATCTGGAAGCGAATTAAAAAGTAAATAAAATTACGTTGAAAATATTTACCAATTGTATTATAAATTTATATTTACATTCCGTTTGATGATTATATAATGCCATTTTCAAAAAATACTTGAAGGATCTTTTTAAGAATATTTACCGAGTAATAAATCCAAATCCTCTGTAGAAAAAAAAAAGAAAAGAATAGTGAATAGAGTAATAGGCATATAATCTATGACATTATATTATATTATAAATAAGATACTTTTGGAAATTAAAATTTAACATTGTGTTTTTTTATATTTTACAAAAATGAAAACATATTCTAATTATAGTTTTATTGCTTGAATGTATGAGTTTATAATTAATAGCGCATATAGATTTTGACAATTGTTGGATTAGAATATTTGTTAAAAATAAATAAATGAAGAATTTTATAGTTAGAACAGTGTAACAAAAAGAATGTTTAACTGGTTGTTTAGGAAAATTATGATCATCAATTTTTAATGACATGTTTAGAAATCAATTTTTGATATTTAAAAGGCAATTAACATTGCAAAATCAGAATTTAAGGAAACTAGTCATCGAAAGAAATCCATTCCAAGCAATTTGCAAGGCATTACTTTTATGGCACATGGACAAAACATTCTTTCCGTGATAAGTGTTGGACGGACGGACCGTCCGACGGCGAAGCTAGGTAAAAGACAAGAGAAGGGGTAGGTTTGCGGTTGGGTGGTTTGTTGGTGGAGTTATATACTGCCTCGTAAAACACGATCATTGCTTTATTACGTGCTCCCTGACGTATACCAGCTAATTGTTAGGTGCGAACACATTTATAGGCAAGTCATTCGCCTATTCTTTTAGTCTCCTCTTTTATTGCCGTGAAAGGAAAAACATTGACTATAATCTTATTTTGATAATGATACAGCTTGTTTGTACAACCTTATTAATTTTTTTTAATCATGTCTTCTACTCTAATCTTTATATTTACACAAAAGTCTTAATTTTTATTTTGTGTGTGTGTGTGTGTGTGTGTGTGTATTTATTTTGAACATACTCTTTTCTTTCTTAAAATCTCTTTATATTTCTTAACTAAAAATAATCTTAATAGATATTTTTTCTTGAAATTTAAAAATAAAGTATATTATAATAAATATTTAAATTTATGTACAAGAAACTTTTGTCAAATTAAATTTTCTGAATTTATTAATATGAGAGAATATTGTTTTGAATTTTAAATAAGATAATATACATCTAATTTTATTTTGTTAGCTATGTTTATACAAACATAAAAGTGTCGAGAAATGCTAATGGCGTTCTTATACAATAAACTATTGCTGGTTTCATCCATTTATAATAGAACAACTTTAAATATAACACGTACAGTTTTATTATTTTTATCAGTTTTCGGGTAGAATCATTAAGAGAAATGTAAGAATTACAATCACTTTTATAAATAGTATAATTTAAAATAAAGCAATAAATAAGAGAGTAAATGGTACAAATTCAAAAAATACAGCAATAAGTTTAATTATATAATACATTTTTATTATTTTTCTCTTTTTCTTTTGACAAATTATTTGTTTAATATTATTATTACATATTAATATGCATAGCAAGCATTGAAAAATGTATAACATTATTTAATATCAAACATCTATCTCTCAATGATTGTCATAAATATTCATTTGCATAAGTACATAAATTTTATTATTAGATAATTTAATATAAATATCACAGTTAGAGTTTTATTTATTAAAATTATTTATTAAAATTAACTTTGTCTGTCAATTTTGCGTCGGTAATCCGACAAATATAATAATTAAAATATAATTTCTTGTAAGTAACATTAGTTACGCAGTTTGCTAATTAACATTTACATTCATTAGTCTATCTATCTCCATATTTTACTTTTATTCTTTTGATATCTACCTTTAAATAAAATGAAACTATTTTACTTGAATAAAATGAAATTATTTTCCTCACATGAAAACACTTTATTTTTTTCTTTATTTCATCCAATTATTTTTTTTATTGTCGCTGAAGAAGTGTTATAAATACTAACAAGAAATCTCTGATTTATTAGTTGAAGTATCATCTTCGTAGAGCAAACTGCATAACGGCATGCGATCCAAATAGACAGTAAGTAGCCAGGAATCTGTTCTGAAAAATTGACATAATACAATATATTAATACTAGAGTGTAACAAAATTAAATAATATAATAATGATAATATTTGTAAATAAAATAGCATGAATTGATAAAATATAAGTAACTCAATAATTATTAAGTAATTGCATATTTTTTTCTTTATATTTTCATTTGAGATTTGAAAATACGTATCCTATATTTCTAAAAACTCGAGATAAATATCTTTAATCCTGCGGGTCTATTCAATTCTATCTAATATCCAAAATGTAATTTATCTTTTTATTAATAAATATATATTATTAAAATTTTTTTCTCTGATATTTAATAATTTCGTCTATATTAATATAAAATCTTTTTAGTGAAATTTTTTTTTATTTTTTAGAACTTTTTATCCAAACTTTAAACTATATTTATCCAAACGATATGATCGTATAGTAAATTGAATAGACCAGCAGGGTTAACATTAACACTTATATAGATATATTATATCATTATTGAGTGGTATTGTAACAAAATATTTAAAAGGAAATGTGCACCATATTGTACATTAATTGAAAATGCTATTAAATTCGTAAAATAAAAAAAGTGTAACATACAGTGTAATTAAAAACGTGAACCATGATATAGTGAATGTCGCGATTTATGGTCGAAAATTGTGATTATATAATAGGACTACACAATAACATCTAATTTCAAAGCAATGTAATTTCAAAGTAATGTATACGAGAACTATATAGAAGAACTAAATAGAAGATGTACATTATTAGCTTTTTTTTTAATTAAATAACATTTTTACAAATCATGCAAATTGGAATTCCAATGATAATGATCCTCATCAACATCATCAAAAAGTAGCAGAAAGAGGAAAGGGAAAAGTAACGATATATCCGAACGGAGAAAATATATATAACCAAAAATATTTCCAGAATCTTCTGAAGAGATTGTTGTACTTTATTAGTTTCACGCTTGCATACTTTCAAATCTCGTCAGGGCTTCAGGGCACATTTGTTTCATTGCTATGCTTTCTGAATGACTCGAATCTTCTGGTTCTTTGAGATGAAACGCGTATTTAAGAATTGTACTGATTGCGGTCTTTTCCTCTCATGGAAGTTTCTTCAATTAAATTTAATTAAGCTTGCACAAAGTAGAGGCCTTAATTGCTTTTAACAGGCTTAATTAACCGCACGCCGTCGAGATATTCGTGAAAGGATGTTCGAGAATGAAGTTTGATGAAAGTTTTGACAATTATTAACATCGGTTCTTCTAATCTTTAGAAATTTACAAATGCAAAGATATATGAAAATATATATCGTGTAGCAAAAAAGATGTCGTTACATATCTTTTAAATAATTTTTTTTTAATTGTATATGCACGTATATTACATTTTATGTTACGTCATTTTCTTTTATTACACACACACACACACACACACACACACACACACACACACACACACACACACACACACACACATATTTTTATTTTTTAATTATTATATAAATAATTTTAAATATATAACATTTCGCATCATTATTGAATGCAGTGAGATTCACAATTTGCATTGAATGCAGATTCTTTGATTAAATTAAAGTCGCTTTCTATTTGATAATAACTTTTTAATAAATCTGGATTACGAAATATTTAATATTAAAATTATCATGAATTTTATAACTTAAATTTTATAAAATGATATAGAAAATTTTATCTTTTTAAATTTTTTTAAATAGAGTTTAGAAACTGACAGAAATTCTACGACGTTTTACATGTTGAAGTTTAAATTTTATAAATTTTGTTATCCTAAATATTTAGTTTCCGAAAATATCGAGTCTCAACAAAATGCGCGTAATACATAATTCAAATCTAAAACTACTATATGAACAATTATTCGAATTTTATTAAACATTAGATTTTATCACTCAGAATGTGTTGAAAACTAATGCATCCGATGCTGACTAATGTACAAGAGACGAGTCACACTGGGTGGCTTAAATATCTCAGCATATTTATATCATCTTTCCCAACATCTTAAATATTTTGCGTATTAAATTCGCAAGATTTATTCTATCGTAGTATTATTTCCGCATGCACTGCAAAGAGATGGCGGAGGTCCGTAGGCGTTCGAGTAGGTATCGATATTTACGCGTCATATTTTCCAGTTAATACTGCCCACGCCTGACTCTCTCGTGCACTTACTTCATCGGGTGTATCGAGCGTATCGCCTGCACTGACAACGATGACGCCGGCGATACATATATACCGCAGCACGTACGAATTTTCGTATTTGGCTCAGATCACGTTTGGATAAAATGGCAGCACGGATCCCCTGCTGACGCCGATATATCCGCCCTCAACGCGGCAAATGTACCAATACACGTGTATCTACGAAGCAGCTGGGCACACGGACGAATATACCCTGCCGTATATATACGTATACCTGTCCACGCTTTTCTTCATCACACGGTCACGTATGCGGCAGAGATAACCGAAGTGTAGCCGGGATCGAAGTACGAAATAAAAACTTGAGCAGAGTTGGCGTCTAAATCAGACTCGCCGTGGAGAATTTTTCGATTGCGATTTCTTATGTAGGAATAAAATTTCGACGCATCGAAACTATACCAATCTGCGTAGGTCTTATACATTATTATCGCATTGAGAGAAAGGATTTTGTTAATTTAACAAGCCATCAGTACCTTTAACAAGATCGATAAATATGTGACAACAAATTTTGTTTGTTGCTGCTAGTCCGTTACATCAACCAATTATTAATAACAGAAACAAACTATATAGAATCTAACCTATCTCTTGGGTAGATTTTAGGCTCGGTTACATAGAAATCGTAGATGATCATGAAGTGTTAAGTCGTAGGAAACTGATCAAGCACAGTCAAATATAGGGAGAGTACTTGATTAAAATTGGTCAATTTCTTACGATTTGAGACCCTGCAACTATCTACGATTTTTATACATGAGCTTCTTATTTGTTAGCGATACTATTGATTATTTGTTACATTGACGAATTAATTTGCAACAAATCGTTTTTTTAACAAATCACATTTATTTTCCCTTGATTTGTTCCTACGAACGAAATCATTTCTCTTAGTGCGCTTCATGTATAATTTTTATCACCATTCAAAATATTTCCACATTAATATAGTTTTAATAGAAGTTATGCGGTGCAATGTTTTATTAAAAAAATAGTAAAACTTTTCTGATTTGAAATAATAAAGAGTGATCATGTGTAAGATGATTTTGAATAGAAGAATCAAGAAATCTTATTACGTGCATCATTCTTTACATAAAGTGTTAAAAAAACATTCAGTATATATATAGTAAATAGTACACACTATATTGAATAAAAAATCTTAGTGAATATAGATCAAAAGTTCAACTTTTTCTGAGATATAAACATTTTTGTATGTTAACATCATGAATGACTTGCTTGTTATATTTACTGAAGGTGTATCACATGTCTTCCTTCCATTTCCATACATGCTTGGCATCTTCTTACAAGATCTTACAAAGGTTTTTTTGTAGAACACAGTTTATAAATACTGAAGTAAACATCGCATGCGACACATAGAAGCCAGTAAGTCATTCATGATGTTAATATACAAAAATGTTTATATCTCAGAAACGGTTGAGCTCTCGATCTATGTTCACTAAGGTTTTTTTACTTAGTACTGTCTATAACACAGTATCATTTACCATAAATGCTGAATAGTTTTTTTTAACAGCCTTATAACTTTATTATTTTTATGTTATGACTTAATTGTCGATGTTATCAACGTTCTGGTCAAAGATAAAACATTTCTGAACAAATAATTTTATTCAATTAAATTTAATTAAAACAGTTCTTTACAGTTTTTTTAATTTAATTTACGGATTATTAGCGTTTCAGATTGATTGTATTGAATGTCCGAATGTTTCGGCATATCTTAAATAAATTGATTTAACATTTATTATTTGAAACATCTAAATTTTGTTCATTGATATCCTCTATCGTATTTATGTAAGACAGAAAATGTTTTATTTGAAAATATGAATGAAAGCAATTCAGCTTCATATTCGCTCTGCGAACATCGTCGCGCATCTATTTCATATGCATTAATTTGAATTTGTTTTATCAAATTAATAGAAAATTGACAAATCGTCATTTCAGGAGAAATAAATAGACAATATATAAGTATATGTATTTTTAATAAAAGAATCGTAAAAATTGTTGAATAAGTTGTCTTTTTAGATCTGTGCAAATATAAAGCATGCAATGACAGTTGTACATAATAGTTCTCTTACGAGAAGCTTCAAAATTTCAGAAGTTGATGGTTAAAGCAATAAGTTTGAATGCTTATACTTTCAGAAAAAAAGTATTTTCGCGTAGCTGTGCGAAATTGGCCCGTAAACAAGTGAACTCGTGAAACTCGTGATGTAGATGTGGTAAACGTGGCCAAGAGTAATATTTTCCTTCATCGTTTGGCGAAAAAAACTTTGACTTCCTCTGAACGAAATGGTATGTTCAATGAAATGAAAATATTATGTTAAATATTTAATTACGTTTTGTTGAATAAGAAACAAATCTTCCTGTTTTTCAACTTGTATACAAATATAGATTTTGAATTATTATTTTGCAAATTAGTGATGTAAAAATATTTTATTGTATAAAATAAGATTGCTTAACTTTTTGAAATTTAAAGGATGATATCTGAAACATGTTATGAAAATAACTGCATTATTCTAAATATTTTGTTGTTTCTATGTTCGGTCTCTTATGTATATTTTATCATATATTACATGAGTGAGAAAGAAAAATAGATTTTAAAAAATTTAAATTGTGTACTTATTTGTTACAAGCAAATATTGAAAAAAATAATAATTTAACTCTTTTTGCAATGTTTTATCAGCTGTTATTGTGAATTCAATCGATACGAATTAAGTTCTGGAAGGAACAAAATTAATAAAAATGTACTGATCGAGTATCGCGATAAAGAAAAAAAATAGGAAGAATAAGATAAAAATTGCTGGGAGAACATCACGAAATCAGTTAATATTTGATTTAATATTGTTAGATAGGTAATCGTTACTATCTTGAACACAAAATAATAATAAATAAGATCACAGTGTTTTATATTACATAAGGTATGTTATATGGAGTTATGTGGAGTAACACATACCGTATTATACAGCCATACACTAAAGTATCCATGTACCGTGAATATTGCCGTGATATAGCTGGCGCAATATGGACGAAAAAATCTACGAAAGGCAAAGGTATATTTCTCCCTTTACCTTTCTCTGTTCTGTTTTGCTCATTTCTATATTCCTCCATCTCGTTCGGCGACCACTCAGTCTTATTTGGAGAGACAGGTATTGCTTCCTATTTCCCAGAGGGACATTGAGTCTTCTAGATCGGAGAACAGAGATCACGGAGCGTGTAGAAGCAAATGTATGTCGGCCATTTTCGGGGTTGGTTTGGGAAGGTTGCCGACAGGGATGCAGAGAGAAACGAATAAGAGGGGGAAGATGGGTGGAGTACTTTCGACGTATCCCAATTTCCACAAAGTACGAAATATGAAAGATTCCCTCGGCAAATATCGCTGTCGCTCGACCATGTTCCCTTCACGTCGCAGAAACGGAACTGTCCAGAATGTTAATTAAATTTCTTACTACTCCATAAAGTTCCGCTCGGAACGGACAAATTTATTCTAGCGCGTTTCTTGATGCGCTTGGTCCCTGGTGATTTTTGTAATTTGTAAATTGGCGAGTGCGACGTAAAAGATGAGAATAGTTCGGGAGGGAGATAAAATAATCCTCTATAGATCTCCCAATTTAACAAAGTACAGAGAGAGAATTCCATCCGTACGTAAATGATCTAATACATTTTTGCGAGTCGGACCTCGACTGTTGTCCTCGTTATGACTATTTGCGACTTAAGAACTTCACTTTGTTCCCTACCAGCTCCAGTATCTTGGTAGCAATCGTGGCAGCTATCGTATTTTTACTACGCGAAGTTGGAAAGTACCGCGATTGAAGCATCTAGCGACCTATTCGCGGAAGAAAGAAAGAATTTTCTTCATATTTATAGCGACGTAAAGAAATATGTAATGATGATATTTGTGCGACACGGCAATGAAATAACTGGCACAGAAAAAGACATAGCTTTAAATCTGCTATTAAAAAATTGCAATCAATTAATCTACAAATTGGAAAAGCCAGCACGGTCGCTCTACCGTTTTCTTATCTCGAGGTTAGCAGGTCATCGTGATCGTAAAAGCCACTCGTAGACGTTTTTAACGGGAACACGTAGTCAGTTGTACACAGGAACATGTGGCATTTATGGCGTCAAAGCTTTACGGGGAATAGAGGCGGGGGTGGTAGTAGGGAGAAGGCGTAACCAACCGAATTTAATTAAATTGTGTTTTGAATTCGATAAGAAATTACTTCATATGATCGCGAAGGCGCGAAGGTTACTGTATTTCGATTAGTAGAGCGTGCAGGTATCTACAATTACCAAACTATCAATACGTATGCATGGCTGTTATCGCTCAACCGGCCATTGAATATTATATTTTTGATTTGTCCTCGTATTGTTTCCTTTCAAACATTTTGTTACTAAAAATATTAATTCAATAGTAAACAAATTTGATTGTATTGAGACTATGAGATCATATAATTATTGCAAGTATTAATTATCTTTTTGTGTATTTTATATATATAATATAAAAACTTGTTACAATATATGTACAATAATATAAAAAGATAAATTAATGTTGCAATAATTTATTTATTTGTACAAATAGTTGATTTATTTGTACAAATTAATTTTATTATTTATTAAAGTTATAAAAATGTATGAGTTAATTTAAAAATAGAATTAATTTAGTTATAATTATAAAACAATAATGTAATTGAATATTAGTTATATAATTATTATATTAATAGAATAATAAATACTGAATCTATTTTTATGTATGAATATATAAATCTATCAAGATAATATATGGATTTATTAAGTAAAATATTTAATTCAATTTTAATAATATAATAAATTATAATGTTTAGAGATTTTTCTGCCATTATAAAATAATGAGACCTTCACTTTCTGCATAACAATTAATTGACAATTTCGATCTGTAAGGAGTATTTTTCGAACAAGAAAATATGCTCCTATCGCCATCCGATAAGACGGCATAACAGTCCATAACTAGCTGCAATAAAGCTTACACTGAGAATAGCCGGCGTATCGTCTTATAAGAACTGCTGGCCCGACATAATCTATCGCAGTGATGACTTAGACCATGGACTTAGACGATGGACATTGATATCAGATCAGATTCATCTGGATTTTGGTCTGATTTAATGACTTCTTCTGTTTTTTGGTTACACAAATTTATTCAATGATCACCATGATCGGAAATTTGGCCTGTTCTCTCATCATCTCCGGGTAAGATTGCCAAATATTGTATTTTCTTTATTAATTTTATCCAACGTGTAGAGATGAACATCTTTTTTTATTTTCTAATTTTAATTAAATCGATAAAAATATCGAGTAATAAACTGCAATCATGAGAGATATTAAATAATACATAACTGACAAAATGTGAGTTTGAGAGTATAAGGACTTTTGTAGAGAGAGATAAAGTTACATTCTGAGAGACACAGATGCAAGGAAAACTATAGCGAACAGCTGCAACATCCTTAATAGATCTTTCTTGGCATTTAATGTTTGAAAAATTAAATGTTAATGTTCACTTACCAATCTCGTGTAAGTTTTCTTCTTTGTAATTTTCCTCGCACGTTTGCAGTCGAGTGCAACGTGTACTGAAAGTTTTGAAATAAAATAGAACTTGAGAAGCGAACCATTTCGAGATTTTCGCAAGATGACATTTCTCTAGCGTTTTTTCGCTCGCTAAAAAAGATGAGGATTTATTGACCTAACGGTATCAAGCGGCACAACAAAAAACATTTTTGAGAATGCAGGTATTTTTATGTTATAGTATAGAAATTGTGTTAACCTATTTCGTTTTTTCTCGTCGCGCTCACATCAGACAGGTATTCTTCTTTTGGAGAAAGGGCTGCTCTCTTTTTTGTTCCATTTGCTTTAGTTATCCGATAGCTACCACATTCTTAAGTTGCTCAGGATTATATTTTGTTCTACAGGGCAGTTGCTTTTTTCTCGTAAAAAAAAATATTGGACCAGAACTTCTTGGATTGTAAATCTTTCCTTTTAAATCATACATGTCGTGTAAATTTTCCATTTTACTGGGCGTTTTTGAACAATAAGAGAAATGCACAGTATATTTGCAAAACTGAAAATAATGTGATAATATATAAATAAATGGTTGCTGTAATTAAAATAATTTGTTCTGGAATTTATTAATTTGTTTTAATTATATTTTAACTATTAAATTGTAATAACAGGTATGATACTTATTTGATTTTTATTTAAAAGATTTTAATATTATTCTTATCTTTGCTGGCTTGCAACAGAAGGATGACAATATTTATGTATCTGAAATATCATATCTCTGAGACTATAAGATTTGATCCTACCCAGAATATCTTCGAGATATGCTCTGATCTTTATAGAAAATAGGGTCTCAGCAATTTGTCGTTGAAGCCATCTCTAGTATTGAAAGACGTCTGATTCTGACGTCCATACACATTTCCAATCACCTGACCGTAATAATTTTTTTTAGAACTATCTCTATTACATACTGGAATAAGAAGAGATTCGCATTCTTGACAAGAAAGTTTGACGAGATAAAATTTGAATAATTCACGTTTTTGTGTTATGTCCTATATAAAACTTTTTAATGAAAATATTTCCACTGTTAGTTATTTTAACAAAGTTTGAAATATTGACAAAATAATATAAATATGTAACTTTAATGTATATACATATAATGTATATACATAATGTATATACAATTCTGAGATAAAATTAAATTCGAAAATCGACAATAAATAAGTTTTGTCACAAAACCATGCAATTAGCCAGAGAGAGAAATAGATTGCATACAAAAATTAAATCGGTATTTAAAAGAAACCACTGTATACATTATTATTTCAAAATAAATCTTAATGATATGAAGATAGTTCTTGACTTTCTTGTTTCAAATAAAATGTAAGCAAAGTGTTAGAATATAATCGGGTAAAAGAATATGTGTGGCTTCTTTCGAAAATAAAATGGACCATGACGAATTTTACATTTTCTACTACTGTAGAGCGGAAAAAGCGTTTTGTGTGCAGCAGGATCGATAGATTCGGTTAGCCTTTCATTCGGACAGTCGTGCATCTATATGTGTACACGCGTGTGTGTATTTTTGTCGTATAGAGAGTCAAAAATGCCGGCAGTGGATTCCGAATTTATCAACTTTGCATGCGCAATATTGGATGAAATTTTCCATATACGCCGTTTGATTATGCCAATTTACTTTCATGCAATTGTTGCATAGCCCCCGCAGTCGCCGTTGTCCGCGGAAGTGGAATATTATTCTGTGTTCCGAGTGTGACTGTGTATTGTATAAACAGTGGAGGTATGTACGACAGCAATGTCGGTCGACGATGAAATTTCGGTGCTGACGTGCATGCGCGTTGGCCACGTATACCCAGGTCCAGCTCGTAGCGCGCGCGCTGTGTGCGTTACGCATCTCTGGCAACGATCGTTTCTCTCGCACACCCAGAATTCGGCTGGAATGTGTGAAATGCTCTGAGAGAAAGAAAGGGAGAGAAAGAAGGAGAAAAAGAGAGAAAAAGATAGAAAGAAAGAGAGAGTCTGACCACAGCTGTTATTCGATGTATGAAAAATGTTTCAAGGAATTATGCGAACCGCTCGTGGAAAGAAATAAAGAGGAAAGGGTAGAAAGAACAGAATAATGAAAGTTTACCGTGTTCCTGGCGTTTATTACATTACCCAATTTATTTACTATGGTACCTGTGACCGATAATATTTTCACACTGTTTGTTAAGACGCAGAAATAATGGAAGTGTTTTAAGGGAAGGTTTCACAAAGGAAGGATGCGATTATTATTAACGAGCGGAGCATCGGTTTTGGCATTTAGCTTACGTGAACTCGTTGATGCTTCGTGAAGTCGCTAAAACTAGGTTAAACCAATCGCACAATCGATTTTCACTAACACTTTTCTTCGTTAAACATGTTTCTCCGTTTCCCCTTCTTGCGGTGTTTGTTGCACGTCTTTCGCAGAGACTCTTTTGCTCATTCATTCTTCTCAACAATCTTGATTTTATAAGACTAATTTAATCTTTGTCGTTATCTTTTTAACGATAATCATATTCCTTTATTTCAAAAATGACATAACTCTAAAATTAAATTAAATTTTTCAGAAGAGGAAAAATTATTTTTCAATTTAAAATTATTAAAAAATTATTGATTAATCAAATAATATTGACAAAAAGAATATATTTTTCGAAACATAATCAAATGTCATTTTTGTTTCACAATTCTTAAAGAATTACTCTTTTTTGCGACAATTTTGATATCTTATAAAATTATAAGATCTGAAATAATTAACCAGCTAAAATGACTAAATTCAAAATAAAACAATTTTTTCTTCAAACTCCAATTAGATACACTGGAAAAAAAATTTATTTAACGAATTAAATACATTTAGTTATTTGCAGATTTGGTTAATTCAACAAATTTTATTTAATTTATCAAATTTAATCATACGCTGCTTAATAAACTGTTCAATGTTAAGCAAACTACGATTAAATTCAATTAAATAAAATTTGTTGAATTAATCAAATCTGCAACAACTAAATGTGTTTAATTCGTTGAACAAATTTTTTTCTCAGTGCACCAAAACTGTCTTAATGTTCTTTGTAGAAAAGTCTCTTTTTTACTTATAAAAACAACACAATTCAAAATGTATTATTTTTGAAGAAAGTATTATAATCTCTTGTAATTATATCTCGTTGACATTTAAAAACGACATAAATGAATAAACATAAGTTAGCTTGCTTTTGATGATGGATAGAGACTTTTTCATATCTACCTATTGTAATTCATATAATAACTCGAAAATCACATTTTTTTTAATTGTATTATTATACTTAAGTAAGGGAACAATAAGTTTCTTTTTATTGGATCGTCGAAAATACGAGAAAATGCAGGCTTTGTTCTTTTTTCATGATAAATACATGAATCTGTTAAATATAATTTGATAAAATATGTCTCGAATAAGGGACGCTAATGAAACCTTTGTGTGACAATAATGTTTCGTTTTAAAAATAAGTATCATCCACATGCTGGCATTGCACGCGCGTTCGTCTTGGTTCGCATCTCTTTCCTTCTCATGTACACGAACTGCGTTTACAGGAACTTATTACCCATTCGCAGCTTGAAACTCCATATCTTCATAATCGTAGATCATGCGTAGCTTAAATAATTATCTACCTTGTATCTTTATGCAATAAAAGATACTCTGATGGGAATGTTAGAGCACTATACGCGATAAAATATCGCATAATGTCTTAATATTCACATAATTTATATTTTGTACATTATGTGCAGGGAATTTATAGATATAACATACGCAGGCAATTGAATTATTACTAGATACGTTATGTCGACATTAAAAAGCAATATTGATAAATATCCATATAATAGATACAAAATATGTATAAATTTTAAATGTCCGCAATGTGGGGGAAAGTAAAATATAATTATTTGATTAGCACAATTAATTTATGAAGATGTCATCAAGTATAAGCGAACATTATATTATGTAAACGATTGATAAAAAAAACTGAATTGCATAAATTTTTATTTCAAGCGGAATGTTTTATTGTGTTTGATGTGATTCGTTTATATGTATGAAGCTTCTAATATTGAGGAAAACGATAAATAAATGTACAATATTTGTTCGGTTAGTTCGTGTTTCTCGAAGGAGACAGCAAATAAATTGAAAAGACGCGATTCAGTAACACTCAAAAGTGAAATAGAGGACATGGCGGCGTCTGTTGCAGTTCAGCCATGGCTGCTCGAACGTCTTTTCCATACTTTCGACTGAGTTACGCTCTCGATTTCCTTTCCACTGCCTCGCTCACATCTACTACTTTGTTTTCTTGACGCGCGATACCTACCTCTAAGGCGGGATGCAGGTGAAACGAGTGAGTGGGGATGGAAAGCGATTGAGTTGCCTTGATGGGTGCATCTCGACATAGTACACCGCCGAAGGTAGAGAGTATGGAGAGTATGGAGCATCGTAGCTCGACCTGTAAACACTGAAGAACCATTTCTACGTATCTGGTGTGTCTTAAAAACCGTATTTCTTTATTTAACCTTTAAGCGATATTACTATGAAGAATATATTGCAAATTTTTTAATGAATTTTAAGTAATAAAAAGCTAAAATTATCCATATAATATAACGTAGAAGGAAATATCGAAGGAATTAATTTATTTTGTAAAGCTAACAACATTGTATCTCGAGGAAACTGATAAACTGTTGTGTTGAGTTGGGAAATCCTGATTTATAAAAAGTTAAAATAAATCTATAACTTTAATTTTTTTCTCAGCTTCAAATATTTTCGATGCTCCGAGAAGTCTTTCTTTCGAAGACACTATGTGTATCTTGTTTTGTTGAATACATGAAAAACCGAAACTTCTCTCGTAAAGCCACGACGAGGTACATCTAGCCTGACTCACGTTGCTGTACATGTATTTGAAAGTAAAGCAGACACTTGTAGATGAATGTGTGATGTATTCTTGCCCGTGACGGGTTTATATATACTGCGAAGTTATGCAAAGTATCAGTTATGTAAAGTCATGTTAAGGATTCGAAATACTTTTGTATATTTAAGATTATTTCGAAATATATTTTTGAAAAATATTATGTCTTGTAAAAGTATATATATATATAATATTATTAGGATCAAATTGAATTCTAAGAACATTTCAATATTATTAAAAATTTTAATGAAAATTTTCTCTATTTTATATTTCTAATTATTATACAAAACTGTTATTTGCAACAGCATTAACTTTTTATAATTTTAATAACAATTCTCTGGGCGGAATGAAATAAAGTTCAAAATATGCATTGTATTTAAAATGGTTGGTCTTTCCCGTAGTACATTTGTTTTTTTCTTGGTCATACATCTTGCATTTAGAGTTTTGCGTATTCACGCTTACGTACTTCATGAACGTGAAAGTTGTCCACTTAGATGCAGTCGTACTATAACATTACTATTCGGCCTTCTTGCGCCGCGTCTCTTCGGGAAAACTCCTTAAGCAGTAAAGTGACGCATGCACTTTCGTAGGGGTATAAAGCGAAACGTGTCGGTAAAAGAATTGCCGGTATGTGTTACTACGCCGATACGACTGGACTGTAAAGCTAAATATGTCAAGTGGTATATCAAAGTATGTTTCTGAGAAAACTAAGCATCCAGACTTCGTTGGGAAAAAAAGTATTATGAGTGGTTTTTGATCCCACAATTTTAACAAAGGTTAGCGTAGAATAATATTATTGTTTTCCCAAGCAGGCAATAATTACATAAGAAAATGATTATTTTTATGTAACACGCATTTGCACAACTGATTATTACAATAAAGGAAATAAAGTAATTTAAAACAAGAGTAAGTAGATTCATGTAGTTTCAGCGTTTTTTCTAACATAGAAACGTCGCATCATACAGAAAACTGCCAAAAGTTTCTGAACATATAATTTTATAATAAATTTTTTGTTAAATTTTTGTTAGATAGATATTATAAGTTAATAAAATTTTTATTATAATCAACTTAAGAACGTGATATTTATTAGATTATATATTTATTTATTTACTAGATTATACACTTATTTGTATATTAGATCTTGTATGTTAGATCTTTATTTTTTTATCTGAGCGACTTTAAAATTAATAACTTTAAAATTATTCATTGGTCAAAAACATTTGGCAGCTATTGTTTGTTAATAAAGTTTTAATAAATGTAACATATATATGTAATATACAACGTAGTTGAATATGTATAAGGACTAAAATTTTGAAACATACATACTACATATTGTTAAGTATCTACAATTTCTTAAGATTCTGTTTTTTAAAATACTTTATGGACATAAATATATTCAAAAAATATAAATTTGAAATGTTTTGTGCTGTTAGAATAATATAACAAAATCATCATTGAATTGTCGAAACTAATTTGATATAGATTTATAGGACAGCCTCTATGTGTGCAAACCACAAACGGTAGACAATGTGTTCGTCCGCATTAGTCGTAAATTATCGGTGCTCGGTGATAACAAACGCAATCACATGATTGTGCTCTTGATCCAATTGTTTTTATAGATTGACTCTTATCATTAAGAGCTAACGATAATTGAATAGCAGTGCCATTAAAAAAGTCCAACTTAAATACTGCAAAAGCTTATGTGAAACAATTTTCTATTGAAGCACATTTCTATTGAAGATAAATAGAAGATATCCTCAAAAAATTAAATGAAGGGAATGAGAGAGAGAGAGAGAGAGAGAGAGAGAGAGTGTGTGTGTATGTGTAAAGTGTAAAAAAGTAAATTTAATTTATAAATGCAAATATTACTGCAAATATTTACAATTTGAAAAATATTTTAAAGAAAGGATTTAAGAAGCTATATTTTAGAACGCAATATATGAATTGTATTTGTACTGAAATGCAAAGTATTCAGTCTTTGATAATTTTTTATATTTGATAATGATTACGATTGCATGTAAGATTAACGTAGAAATACAACAAAATATGGCTTGTACAATGAATTACAAGCGTCCTGCACAATCTGAACTTTCAGCGGCTACAATTGAAAATTACGAGACGTGATTGCAAAAATATGCAAAAATATAAGCGTAGAAAGCAAAACCCATATAAAGCGAAAAGGATAAACGTTAATGCGTACACGTGCTTAATCTGACGATCAAATCAGTTTCAGTTATTCAGTACGAAGGAATTAATGACGCAAAACCAGTACAATCTCAGTTCCTATTACCGAATTGTCATTTGTTTATTTTGCTTCGTGTTGCAGAATTTCTAGGACAAATTTGCACTCCTCTCACGAATTGTCCTCCATTGATTTATGTTTACTGTAGCAAAATAAAGTATGAATATTGATATTAGCAATATGGAAGCAATATATCCTTATCATGGTAAAAAAAAATATTGATATGTTTAAAAAAATTGATATTTAAAAAAACATTTTGTCAAGTTTTATAGAGAATGTTTTAGTTGTTATATTAAAGTCTCAAGAAATATCGCTTTCAAGTTATGAAATTACTAAAACAAGAAGCTGTATCATAGGAGAAGCGCAATTTTAATTAAAAGTCAGAATAAAACGAACTACTCATGTCCACCAAAGCCTAACGCGTGCCTCATACAAATTGCCTTATTGTTTGTACGTGAGCGCACATTGTATTCGTGAGCAATGTCGTGTAACGGTGCCAGCTCTGCCATTGCCCTTTTCAACGAACTGAGACGTTTCACTTTTTTTTTCAACTCAACGACTATCATTTGACTATCGTTAAAATTCCTCTCCTTTCATTTAAAACTCTCATAGTCATATTGAATTATGATGACTTATGATGATAACTTACGATAGCTACAATTACACGCAGCGTAAATAATTTCGCGAAGTGTGACTGTGTAGTATTGTATAAGAGCAACATACAAACTGAAATCTACTGTGCGAACGATTGAGAATACTGGAAATAGCTTCATTAATGTAGTTTTGACCACAAGTAGTGCTCCGCCTTGACCGTGGCTTAAGAATGTTGCTCGATTACAATGCATCGTGGCTGGGTTCCAGGTAATCGAACGAAAAACATGATTCGCGGGAACAGCAATAGGCCGCTGATCACGATCACTTTGTAGTCGAGTGGGGGCGAGTGACACTAAACAGGTAGGATGATCATGTGAAACCCTGTGAAACTTACTGGCAAGCTGAAACGTGTCTAACTTCTGCATTTGTATCAGGCTTGAACACGCGTGCTTTGAACGAAATTGGCTGATAAAAATCTGCAATTGTGATAACTCATTGTGATACATAATGATCTTTGTTCTTCATTCATATTACAGTAACGAAGTGCGGTATAGTGAGCTTAAAAAATGTACGAAGTTAACGTAAGTTCTCTCGCTTTTTTTGAGGCTTGAAATATATATATATATATAAAAAAAAAATTTTTATTATATATATATATTTTTTAAATACATAGATAAGTTGTATATATTTCACCAAATCCAAAATCCAAAATATTATATTTGCATAAAATTGTTATTTTCATAATGTTTTTTCTACTTGTTACAGATGTGAGGAATATAATAGCAATTTGACGACTTAGCATCTTATGGGTAAGTTGAAATCTTTTCTTTTATAGGAAAGGGGAAAGACAAAGAAAAAAATCGAAATTATTATTTAAACAACCAGTTCATTCTTCAACAAAAAAGTTATTGAATTGTTAAATTAATATCTATTTATTATTATGCTATTTATTAAGTTAGAATATAAAAATGTTCTTAGAGTTCTTAAATATTATAAAATATTTAACTTTTGATTTATAAACTCTGCATGTAACAATATGTTCTTAGTATTGTAATTATTATTGAAAAAGTTATAATTGTATATTGTATAGTTTTCTATTTAATTTTCTATTTTTTATTTTGTCATTTAATGTAATAGAACTGGGCTGTCGCATGGGAATTCTGAGTGTTCATATATATCTTATTTTTTGGAGTCTCGGTAGAATTCTCGGTGTAATCTGATGGTTTATGCCAATCCGATGCTAGACCGGATAAACATAAAACATGAGACGGAGAATGGAAAAGCATATAACAAAGAAACGTTCTAGCAATACTAAGAAGCTAGGGACTAACTCGCAGGTCCATGTCGCTACGTTTAGTAGGTATACGTACGCAACAAAGCTTTCACCTTTCCCCTCACGATTCGCCATTGCTCGACGCGATATTTTATTGCGATGTGCGAAACCTTAAATCCGCTATTTCTGAAAGCAATATTAAAAATTATTGTATTAAATTTTTACAATGTTTTCTAATTCCAAAAACTCGATAATGTTATATATTGTTTTCCCAAATACTAATAATAAAAATATACAATACATATATTTGTAAAAGACAAATAAATTTTAGGAGTCAATAATTTATAATACAAGATCAACATCTCACAGTTAAAATGGTCAAATAATAATAAATGAAAAAAGAAAGCTAAAAACTATGCAAAAAGAAACTCAATGTAATAAGAAAGATCAATTTTTATGACTATAATGAAACTAGTAATTAACCGTGAGACCTTCGGTTCGTTCTTGCAATCCCGAATAAGACATACACCTTTAAAATAGATAGGTCAAGGAGTTGAAAGGAGGAGGAAGAAAGCAGGGAATTAATGTTTGTCTCTATATAGATCGCTGTCAGTAACATCGAAAAGAATGGAGTATATTGCTGTACGCAGCATTTTCTTGAAAATATCTTTCCGAATAGCTCTATAAAAATTACTTTACGAGGTAGAAATAATTGTCCTCGCGATAAATCTTTGATAAAAATAAAGAGATTTGAAAGAGAAAAAATTTAATATAATAAATTCTGTCGTGTGTGTGAAGAAAATTCACACCAAGCTATATTTGATCCGAATTAAAACCAGAAAAACTTGAGAAATTAAAATTAATTTGCTTCGCTTATACAAGATTCAGGAAAGAGTTACTTCAGAAACTTCTGTTTAATTAAACTGAAAGAATGAGAATAGTAATTCTGTTTTAATCTCTAATGTAAAAGATATTCTTGCTTGAAATTGGATTGAACTGGAGAATTCTAATTACTTACTTGAGATATATATATATATATAATACTTGCAAATAGGATATTTGTTTCAAAATATTTCGTTATTTCAGATTAATTCAAGATTACTTTAAAACAGATAGAATGGAAACAATAAGTTATAGTTTTCATTAAATGTAGTTATGTTAAATAAATATACACATATATAATTATATGTATGCAATTAATTTAAACTGATTTGAACAAATATGAAAACTGGTAAGAATGAAAGTAGCTAGTGTTATATAAAAACGTAAATTTAGCTGATGTTATAAGAAGTAATTGTAGAAACTAAATAGCCTTAAATACGTAGTATCTAATATCAAGTATGTGTGTTAAAGTCTCTCTTTTCAAAAGTTACTTCAATGTTATCAGAAAATTGTATCTGATTTCCAATACAAAATGTCATGGCGGCTGTGTTCGTCACAGTGTTGAGATTGTACAATCGGCATTTTCCCCGATCCGGGAATTCGTTGGGCTGGGTCCTTCAAAACGTTGGCATGCTATACATGTCGGTATAGTGGGGTTTCGCATTGATCGGCAGGCACTAAGAGAGCTTCGCTCTGATTGGCCAGACTTCACCACATTCTTGCATTCAGAATACGAGCGACAAGGATAAATACATCCATGTTCGTTGGTTAAAGAAAGACGAACTATGTATTGTATGAAAGAGAAAGAGAGGTGGCTGTCGATTTATAAGATTGAAAGAAGATAAGAGATTGAAGAGAGAAAGTAGTGAATACTTTGCACATGAATAAGAGTAAGAGAGAGAGAGAGAGAGAGAGAGAGAGAGAGAAAAGAGGAGAGGAAGAAGAAAAAAAATCGTAAAAAAGAAAATAAAAAATTTGAAACTATCGATCTTAGAATATAAAGGGCTGGTAAATAATAATCATATTATATTAGAATATATATTATTAAATATATATTATTAAATATATATTATTGAGATATTTCATTTTTACCTT
>NW_017259245.1:3412085-3413707 GCF_001594045.1 Atta colombica
TTTATTCTAAGTTGTTAATTTTTTTCAAAGCGCTTTCATTGTTTTTATTTGTAAAATAATACTTTTGACAAAATTTTATATTTAGATTCTATTCTTGAAAGAATAGTCTTCTTCTATTCTTTTCTTCAACTAGATTATAGCCTTCATCTTCCTTTTTCTCATTTTAATTAGTTGTTTGTTTTTCTCAATCTTTATTATTTTTTTTTTCTTATTATTTTGTGTTATACGTGTATATTGATCTTATAGTCAAGATTTTATAAAAAACAGACAGCAAATGTCATGGTAGGCTTTGTGCTATTAAATAAGGCATTTCAGACAATGAATTGACTAATTAATTGGTCTTACATCAGCAACCCTTTTCCTTTTTGCCTTCTCTCAGTTGGAACATTCTATTTTTTTTTCCATTTTTCTATTTTTATTGCTTCAGTGGAATTCACTATTGCACTTTAATATCGGTTGTATTCTCGACGTTGCAGAATATATTATAATATATTTATGTATTAGTTATATGATAATTGAACATTTCATTGTATTAGCAGGATGGTACCTTTGTGCGTTTAAAAATTACCTTATTCGATCTACAGTTACATGAATGTCCGAGACGCAAATATCTAAGATAGGAATTTGATAAAGATACGAATTGAACGAGATGTCTAAATCGTGCAATTATAGATTTACAGTATCACTTCTTAAAACCTTCCATATTATTAATGAAGAAATAAAGATAGACTTCCATTTCTCCATCTTTTAGCTTAGTATCTCATGTTAAATCTTTTTTAAATCATACGTAATTAAAACATAGTGTCGGGGTTAGAAAATATTATAATAAAGCTTTATTGCTATCTAAAAAAAAATCTTTATATCAAAATATTTTACGTTTTGCCTAAAGTCTTCTATTGATTAGACAGCAACCAGCACGAAACCCCTCGATGCATGTGGCGCCATCTTTGGAGAAAATCTATAGTCAAGTTTCGACGAAGCCTCCCCTCTTTCTCTTAACCCTCTACCCTTTTCAGAACTGTGTGTGAGAAACAGTGGAATGTGACGAAAGAGGCAGGGGAAAATCAGGGTGAAGTGGGTTGAGACCAGGCGAGACGGGTCAACCAGTCCAGACCAGTCGGTCGCGCCCCAACAACCCTGTCCGACCCCTGGAAACTGGACGAATAAGAGGGGGGGAAGACTAGTATCGATCCGAACGCTCATGTTACACGATTCGTAATCATTTTGAATTGCACGCCCGGGCTCTCGTTTCAGATAGCCGCGGATCGCTGTCTTGTCTGAATATATTTTAGTTAACTTAAGATTGTTGTTTGGAAGTAGCATGAAACATTATATATATAGATATACATACATCAAATCTGCACATATTAATCTTTTTTTTTTTCGATCTAAATTTGTGTTATTTATATATAAAATAAGAAATATGAAATGTTTAGTTTTTTTGTTAATTAAGTAAATTGATGAAAAATTGATCCTAACATAATTATATTAATTTAAAATTTTATATAGATATTTTATATGGATATGGTTTCTACTTTATCAAATTTATAAAATACTATTCCAATAAAACTTGTTTATGTAAGAATATATATAAATATATGTAAACATATATTTTATATTAT
>NW_017259245.1:3413807-3425900 GCF_001594045.1 Atta colombica
ATATATGTTTTGATATGAAAAATTTTGTACCAGAATTCAATTCCACGAAATTCTACATTAATAATTTCAATATCTCATTTATATATTTAATTTTAAATATAAAATATAAATTACTAAATTAGGAAAACATTATGAAAAAAAATCTAACGTCCGTTCGTGATTTCTACAATAGAAATATTTAACGTCGGGAACTTTGCAAATGCTATAAATATAATAAGTGCCCTTGAACTTAAACTTCGCCAATGTAACATACGAGAATACATTTCTACGTCAATATATACAACAGACCGACGTATCTCACACTCAAAAACTCGCGATCGATTCGTGTCACGAATTCTCGAGGACTTTTTCGCGTATCGTGTAACATGGGTATAAGTAAAAGCTTGGGCTACTGGCAACTAGATGGCGGCACAAAGCAGTCGCTGTCATGGAGCCTGAGTGGTCCAACTAAAGCTCGAATCACGTCCTCGTAATCGAGGACATGGCGGCAGTATGGCGGCAGAATGTACGTCGTTGGTATTCTAAGCACGATTTTTTTCGTTACACCCTGCCTGAGAGTTTTTTTTTCACATATTTCGCTCAGTCCTAACAGTTGCATGAAAATAAGACCAATTTTTACTCGTTCGATATTTCTTATTATAATTTTAGATTTTCTTATTATAATTTTAGCTTCGATTTATTTATTTAGCTTTTGTTTAAGTTTTTGCTCCATGAGAAACTACATTTAATGTCTATTGAAATCGATTTATACTACATACAATAATAAACTAATCAATCTGTGATATATGTTGATAAAGTTTTAAATTAATTTCTGTCCAGTACACGCATTATCATAAATCTGATAAAAATATTTACATAAAAAATATAAAATATAAAAATATAAAATTTAAACGCAAATCAAATATTATTGACCTGCGTTTATCATTATTTATTCAACTTAAAATAATATATGTGATCTTCATTTTTTCAAGTTGTTTGAATTTGTCGAACAAAAAATAAAAATTCTAAACTTAAAATAATAATTTAATAATAAACGATTTTTTAAATACTCTTCAAAATATGCACATGTATATCTTGCATATCTGCAGCTGTATATCAAAATGATAAAAACTTCTTATCGTTATAAAAAAAAAATATGTGGATCAAATTCTTTTTTGTACATTGCTACAATGTGATATATCTTCTTACATTTTACATCTTCTCATCGAAGATGAGTTGTATAAAAGAAAAAAGTGAATGTCATGCATAGTTCTTAAGTGTCCGACGGTATTTGTATATTCATGAAATATTGATAAAGTTGCTTCGCACGTATAAAATATTTGAGCATAATTTTAGGAAAATAATGTGAAAAGTAACAACGAACGATAACAATCTTTATAAAACAGTTATCTCTCATTCAGTTAATTGAAATCATTAACGACTACAAAATACTAAAATTACATTTATTTCAAACAATGATTTTTGTAGATAACTTTGTGTAATGCTATTTAATTTAGAAAAACGAAATGTATTGATAATTAAAATTGAATATTAAAGCAATGGAGATTAATGATCATTTTCGTAGAGTTTCGTTGCCCGACGGCAAGGTTTTCGAAACGATATACATTCATAACCATATATTTGTTATAGCTTAAAGCTTAAATATTAATGTCTATGATATTATAATCAATAGAAATGTAGATATACTTTATCGACATAAAAAAAAATTATTTGTCCTCGAGATACTCTTGTACTTCGTTCTTAATTTAAGCTGTTATTTACTTTCATTTTTTTTATTGGAGTTTTTTTATCTATTTGTTCTGTCTATAGTAATCGTAGAAAATGGATTTTTAAATAGAAAAAAAATAATGAATATATTTCATAAATTTAGTGATTATATACTGACAAAATAATGAATTTGTAGCACTTTTTATTACTTATAGTTACAGATATTAATGTAAATAAAAGAATTTTAGCAATAAAAATAATGTTATTATTGTAATAATAACTGTTATATTTTCTTGCATTTAACATAGTATAGCTTAATCGGCATAAAAAAGAAAAGAAATATAATGAATTCATTGCGTTACGGGATAAAATGATAAAAGATATGAAATTCACATAAATTAAGTAAAAGAAAATAATATCGTTGCAAATGCGAAGTTACTCTGTTCCAACGTGATATTATCATCGAGGCTATACTAATTAGCTTTCATTATTTATGCACTGACAGTTAAGTACGCCAGGCGTTATAAACGCGTACAATGCTCCTCCCATATTAAAGTATATTATTTATAAATAGGGCTTCAATTAAGAAAATGTGTAACTTAAACTCGCTTGATTTTACTATGAAATAAGTTTTTTATTTCATGTTGTATTAAAGATTTTAGTAAACATTAGTAATATAAAAATTATTTTATTAAAAAAATTTGAGCATGTTACATTATTTACTTACATTTATTTGTCTATTGCATTAATTGTTAATTATAGTATTAATTTTCATCATAATACTTATCATGTAGATATGAATGTTTCGTAATTTGAAAATTGCAATTAGGCATTTTTTATGTGATAGTTTTTTAAAAAAGTTTAAGTTAATAGAGATTTCAGAGACAAGCGAGGAGCACAAAAGAAATTACAAGAAGAGCAGAAAAGTTAATAACTTGATTCGGCAATCGTTGACGTAAGCAATTACACGCGATTAAGAATAACGGTCTGAGAAAAATTTTTCATTCGGCAGAATAATCTTCACAGCTATGCCCGGCATGAGCTATGCATGACACGTATTCATCCGTTTGAAGAATCGAATTTTAGACTTTACTTCAAAATGTATAAAGTTTCTCACGCGATTGCCTGCTTATTCTTTCCATTTCTCTTTTGAAAAAATTGACAGTAGTGAAATGAACCTTACGAATTTAGAATGATTTAGATTTCTAATATTATTTTGAAATCTACTGAAAGTGCTAGATTTTCCCGCGAGAACAAATAATCTGATTATGAATGTACATCATTTCGAAAATGAAGTACATTCATAATCCGTCAACTGCCGTCGGGTGAAATTACGTTGAAAATGATCACTAATCTCCATTGTTTTTTTGTATAATAAAATACTATTTATTATATTTATTTCATTTTGAAAAATTATGAATGAAAATATGATTAAAATAATCGCGTAGTACAATTAGATTTAATTAAATTTAAATATCGTTAATTTTATTATTAAGCGAACAAAAATGTACCTATTTTATTATAAAAATTATAAATAAGCTATATATAAATAATAAAAATGTTTCTATTTTCTTTTTAATAAGCATAGCGTAAAGAAAATTATAAAATATTTTATTTGTACCAGAGATTAAGAATTTAGATAAATGAAAAAATTATATGCAATTTTTATTCTTTGCTTATTTAATGTTTTATTAATTCTAATAATTTTTAAAATTTTACTAATTTCTATATTATATCTTGTTGAGTTTATACATTTTTTTCTTATAGTTTGTATTTATTTATTCTTTTATTAATTAAACTAATAATTCGTAAGATTGAAAAACAAGAGTTTACGTTATTTACGTTCTTAACACTATTATTAAAAAATGGCTGTAACCTAGCGTGTGTGTGTGCGTTAAGCTAGAACAGTATTATTAACACCTGCTGCCATTTCATCACTCGGGTTCATATCACAGTTGTTGGCGAATAAATTGAAATGTTTTACAATGGCACGACTATAAGTTAGAATGTTACAATTTAGAGCATGAAATATTCGGAATTTTTTTTTATTCTTGAGACAGCCGTCGGCAATGAAGCAAAACTCCTACGGCGTTGAGAACACTGTTCTTAATGATTTTGTTGTTTTATTTGTGTCTTAATATTACGTGCGGAACTTCGTTTTACTGCTAACTTGATATATTTTTAGCTTGAATATGCAGATGATATTACGGATGTTTTGAGATGCCGACGGAACGACGTGATCGAAGAAGATACAACAAGAGGGAATAGATTTAAAATGTGTATTTGCTTGTTTTAAACAACACTTGTAGGATTAGTTAAAGAGTTGCTAAATACATGTCGAATATTGTTATTAAATTTTGATGTCCTAAAATAAAAGTAAATTTTTATATTTTATATAATATTATAAGTTATTTAATAAATTTTATTTTCTTCATCATTGATTATTAAATTACAAATTTTTAATCATTACTTATAATTATTTAATTATATTACTTCTAAAAAAGGATTTCTTTGCTGATATTCGTTAGTTTTTATCTTACATACATTTTTTTACGAAACGTAAAATCAATATTTTATACTAAAATGTTTTTAAAATATTTTCATGTTTTTCATTGTTTATGTAAATATTAAATTAAGTTGACAGTTTTTTTTTGCAACTAGTTACTAAATAATTTGAAGAAGAAAAGATGCATTTCTTTTGTGCTAACGCTCCAAGTTGGAGAATTCAGCAAGCACAGATAATTTTACATTTCCTTTTAAAACGACAGATGGGGCAATGAGAGAACAGCTGCAAAATTATTCTCTGTAGTATTTCTGTAGATCAGTTGGGAATCTCGTAGCAGCCCCTTCGTTCTTACCTTCATTTTTTGCAATCTGTTTGCGCGCGCCCCTTTATGACGCAACGTTGAAGAAATATTGTTCCAGGCATATGCGAACGCGGAGCTCCCAAATTTAAAGTTACTACTAACAATATCTTCTTTTTTCCGAGAAAATGTAATACGTACTGTTTGCTTTAAAAGGAGTACGCATAAAATTTCTTTTATGAAATGATGAAAAGTTGCTCATGAATAATAAATATATTATCAATATTAGAGATAAAAATTTTTTTTTCTAAGATTTATTCGATAGGGGATATCTTCGATAATACCTCGTGTTGATGATGCGTTAAAATACGCGGCTTATTTATTATCAAATAAAGCAGGATGTGCTTTTATTGAATACTTTAGTATTTATTATACAATATAATATATAATGTATTAACGCAAGGGAAATAATAAATTTAAAAGGAGATAAGTGTATGATATATATATATACATATTATCATGAAACCACTCAGAGTTATTTTTTTCGAAAATGCCGGCCAGAGGTAAAAACGAGAATACATAGGGGTCTTCCACAATACACGGGAAAGATCTTCCTGCATCATTTCTGGAAATTGAAGTTTTGTTGTTTCACCCTATCGACTGCTTGTCTTGCAGCAACACCTATCCTCGGTTTTTCTTTCGACACAAGACTCATCTTATTTCACCTCTTTTGTCTCGCCTACCGAATATTCTCCGATGCTTTTACCCCGCCTCCCACGTACGCGCGTCTAGCTAGTCGAATCAACATTTTCATCTCGCAAACAGGATTCAGTTTTTGTCAGAAAATTTAGGAAAATTCGCTTAAAGATAACAAAGTACAGGATATATCACAATCTAATTAATTCAGGATTCTGTTTTTATAGTTTAACCATTAATAATAGAGAAATAAAATTACTAATAGAAAATAAGCAAGGAAATTATTTTTATATAAGAGGGATTTGCTTTTGCGAATTTACCAAAATATTTATCAAACTATTTCACATTTATTAATTTGTGAAACAATGCTTACAAAGCTTCCGATTAAAACACATTTTATCATTTCGATTTTTTTTATATATTGATACTTTCTATTTTTTTTCTAATGCTAGATTAAATCTACACAAGTGTGTAGATTCTGCAAATAGGACATGCAATGTTTCTTTTTACAAATGCGTTTATGCATTCCACAATCTTCCAAATACAAGATTTTTAAATTCAAATCCCGGAGCACACAAGACATACAGGAATAGTTACTATATAAATGAAAGTTTACAACTTCATAACTTCTCTGTATATAACTTTTCTCGAGATACCGCAGAAGACTTGAGCGTATAAAAGTTATTGGTTACTAAATACCGTAACGAACGAGAATAACGAATTTCCAGTAAGTATCGCGATCCGTGTCCGAGGCTACCCACGTGTGAAATTGCGATACACAAGGTCTCGCATATATCCTGCGCGCTCATACATACACGTATATACTGACGTTCACGTACGCCTAAATGTTCGTGATGATAACGAGTCTCTCGCTAGTTTCCGCGGCACGAGATAGCCCAGCCGCGTCATGGCGCAAGTTGTTCTCGACACGAGTTATAATAAACTCCGTATTATATTCCGCGCGTTATACTTACTACGTGGTTCGCGAACCGCGAAGCGTTGCGCCCGTGAAAGTACAATCATCCCCCTTTCATTCCTTATTCCACCTTAAGATTGGAATTCCCGTCTTACTTGTTAGGATTTCTAGATTTGCGGTGTGTGGTCTAAGGCGACTAACTTTAAATGACATGGACATGCGAGAGTGGATTACAGTTTTGATATATCTTCGATTGCTTGCATATTTAATATAGCAAAAGTTTTCGAAATAAGAGATTATTATAACTACTGATTCTAAAATAATCAGAATTAATCCTTCGATGCCACTCTGAGTATAGCATACCCACTTTTCTCTTTCCAATACTTTTTTTCGTTGCTTATAACTTTTTTATTATACATTTGCTTGCTACTATTGAGGAGCAGACTTTCAAAATGCGTTTTGTCCAAAATGTAATTTTTGTTTAATTAAAGATGGCATAGTGTTCATTCAATGTTGAATGAAAAGACATAGATATTTCGAAGTGCAATATGTTTTTTAATTAGACACAAAGAAAATGTGCATTTGTTTAACATTTTTAGCAATTGTTTAGCAATTTTGTTTAATATTTCACATTCTACTGATTGACATATTGTTATTTTCTGTAAAGTATGTAATTTTTTGTGTGCGTAATTTCTTTCTCGTTTTCTGAAAATTACAAATTTTGGACAAAATTTGCAATTTTAAAAGTCTGCTCTTCTATTATATTTTTTAATGTCGGGCGTAAAAACATTTTTTACAATTAGTTCATTTTTTAAAAGTTGTAAACTATTGAATTGGGTATGTCATACTCAATATTTACCAACTGTTGTTCTCGTTTGGTATCGAAGAGTTAATTTCTCAAAAAATATTATTTAAAAATTGTTTGAACTATTATTGATTTTTGAAATTAGTATAAATATCACGTTTGTGAGGAATATATAAAGAGTATTATATTTTATGATTGATATTACTATATCATTAATGCGTATCATACTATTGATATGAATAAATGTTTACGTACGTGCGTTAATGAAATGTCACATAAATAAAAATATAAACTTTGAAAATATACACTTTTTCGAACATAATGCTTTTGTTTTAAATCGCACAATCATCAAAACGATTAATCTTCGCGGTTAAGGGGATAATTTTATGGGATACTCTTCCAACGGTGCGGATCCATTTTTACGCTCAATCAATACGAGGGAACATCAGGGCGCAGTAAATCATGCATTTATAACGCGACGTTGTTCACATCGGCCAATATTCTCTGCGACGGCGCAATACGACGATTATGGAAATTGTATTTACCGAGGACTCACGGAAGTCGCGTCTCTGTCCTACGGCCGTTTTCGCCGTCCTCTCTTGCATAAATAGCCAAGTACCATTCGTGAACGTCGCGAACAACTTACGGCGATTTACGGCTGATCGCGGAGGAAAAGGAAAAGAAATTAAATCTTGCACAGGAGCGCCTCGACTTTTACCGGACGGATCATTGTAAATGGAAACACTCACCTTAAGAACAGGTGCGTGATGGAAAGGATGGACAAGTGTATTCCCGCAGATTCTTAAGCTAGCTACAACCTTGAGGAGTCCAGGAACATTTCACAACGCGTACTTCCTTCGCGAGACCTTGAAGCAAAACTATCTCGTGCTACATGGTTGCATAAGTTTTCGAGTTGCTTGTTGTTACGATTTTTTTTTCAAGACAATAGCGGCAAAAGGGTTGAGTTTAACCTTTTCGCCTAATCGAAGAAAAAGATTTTTTTGTCGTTCTTTCGTTTTCGAGTGGTTCCTCTCTTCCTGGTTTAGCCTTCAGCATTCCAGGCTAAAATACGGTTTATTACGGCGCGAAACGTTCGCGTCTTTTGATGTTTTATTGTCAAGGTGAACTTCAGGTAAAATGGTCGTCATTGGATGAGATGACGTGAAGAGGGTTATAAAAGAGTGTTTACGCGTCAAAATCAATTGTCCTCTTTAACTTGTTGACTTTAACCGCGAAAATTGTTTTATTATTGTACTCGGATATGAAAAAGATTTCCAATAACAATTATTAATAAGTCCAATAACTATAATTATTAATGAATGTTTTTTATTTATAAAGTTGGAAAATGTTTATTGAAATTATGATTATAATTTCAACAAAGAATACTTCTGCGTTTTCAAGTTAGAATATTATTTTGTTAGAAATGTAAGAGAACGCAAAAAATAAATATTGCTCATTTACAACATAATTCAGATTATCATTTTTAGTTGCTTGCAAAAAAGAATAAAAAACAATATACTTTAAATGAACATAATTTTATTCTTCTATAGTTAATTATTATATTAAAATTATATTTTAAAATTAATAGTACAAAATTTAAATAATTTAACATGTTCAAACTTATTTTCTGGGAAACTTTGTTTTTTAATTATTATATTATAACAAATGAATGATTGATGTAGATTGTTATGTGGGGATTACGAACGATTTTATAAATAAATTTTATAATGAATTATCAATTGGATCAGCCATTCATGTATAATCTCTCGCAAATGACTTTAATTCTTTTTATTCTATACAAATAGAATTGGCAGAGGAATGTACCTCGGATAATGCAGAAGAGCGACACATAGTTCTTGGTGTATTCGTGGTCACGGATGATCTCGTCACATTTTGTGGTAGAATAAGGGGGCTGCGCGCGCAACAGTTCAATACGAGCTACTGTGGCTGACCCAGCCTCTTTAAGTCTCGAATATGCGTGTGTGTACTACATAATACCGAGCTGTGGCTTCTCGCCTACTCACAAAAATGCATCTCGTCTATTTTCCCCGAGCTATTCTCCTTTGCATCCGATCCTCCTTCCTCTTATCCCCTCGTCAAGCCCTTCCATTTCCGTCCGTCCTACAAAGTTTCCTCACGTTTCAGCCTGAAAGACAGTTCGCATGGTAAATACTTACTTATTGCGATATTCCGTAGCGTAGTGTTAGTTTTTCCTATGCGCGTCGGGCTACAGCTATTTACTTTTGTGATTCTTTGTGGTTACCGAGCAAACTTTTGCATTAAGGTAGCGAACTACCCTACGAATCATACGTATCTACATTTGCGCACATTATTCGCCGAATACTTTCTTATTTGCGTGTGAAAGCATGTTCTACCGTTTTTTAAGAGTTGTATTATTGGACGAATAAAGTTTGTAGTGTTTGGAATTGTTAAGACTTCTTTGGAATTGTTAAGACGATCAGTGCGTGACAAAGTAAGTGAAGACCTCAAAGTAAGAATTCAAAGTACTTGACAAGATCTTATGCTCAGGAATAGTTTTTTCTTAGCATATCATTTTTATTTTTAGTAAATATGTTTTACAATATGTTAACACAATATTTTAGTTTTTTAAACGATGATATTTTCTTGTATATTTACATAAAATTTTTTAAGAAATATTTTTTTTTAATTTTTTCACGCGAACAATGTATTTTTATTTTATGTATATTATGTGATATAGTAACAATTATTTAAGTATATTAAAATCACATTGAGAAAAAATATAATTAATTTTAATAAATATTTAAGTTTCAATATTGCCAACTAAATATTTACTTACAGTAAGTAAATATTTGTTTAATAAAAAAAATGATTGTTAATGTAAATCAAATTATTGTAAATCAAATTAACATTTCTTGTATCAAATAAATATATCTTTATATTTTATAAATATTTATTAAAATTGACTATATTTTTTTTCAACATATTACACACTGAGAAAAAGAATTTATTTAATTAACTAAACACATTTAGTTGTTCGCGGATTTGGTTAATTCAACAAATTTTATTTTATTGAATTTAATCGTAATCTGCTTAACATTGAACAGTTTGTTTAATTCGTTGAACAAATTTTTTTTCTCAGTGCATGAATTTCATGAAAGATTTAAAAGAACTCGTTATTTAAAAGAACTCGAAAAAGTTTGTTCACCGTAATACAATTACATCGTACAATTTTGGAATTTAAATTAAAAAATCGGAATTCCCGCAACACTGTTCTCACTTCTGACACGAAAAAGGAAAGGAAAATAAAAAAGTTCTGCCAGATTGCAGCCGAAACGTGCCGACAGCTTGCATTTACTAGCATACGAAAAGAGGACGGAAGAATGTTCCACGAAAATAATATGAAGCGAAACGAATTCTCGGGATAATTGCCTTCAGAATTTCATGGTTAGGTGTCAAAGAGTAGCGGCATGCTGTTTTTTTTTATACGTATAAAGTCGTGAAAAAAAGTGCGCGATGTCACAGCGAAAATGGAATGGCGAATGCATGATTACACAATATTTTATACGTATGTAGTATATGCGTATTACATATACACATTCTTTCTTTCTGTCGGCGTAATCTTCGAAAGAGGCCATTTTTTAAGATTAACGAAAGATGAGAAAAGTTTTAATGCACCGCTGTGATACCAGAGCGCAAGAGCGTTCTCACGCCAATGTCGATATCTACAACGTCCATTAAAGCAAAGTGAACCCCAGGTTACGAGGCCTTGACGCAGGACAAGTATTTCAGTCTGATTGAAGTACTTACTGAAGTTGTTGTCCGATGGCCGTGGATCATTTCATGTAAAGTTCGACATGACTGACTCAATAAGGCGTTATTTAAATAAATGACTCGTGATATGCCTCTCTTTTTTTTTGCAGAAAAACTCACGACTTCAAAGTCATTACACACGACTGCAAATCGAGTTGGATGAATTACGTAAATTTATTTATTAAATAATTTCATCTTGCGCAATCAGGATTGCATCGTATTACGGGTGTTTAATCACGCCGATAAAATTTTTCTCTACAAAATATCGAGAAGAAGAATATATCGCCACGGTAATCACGAAACGTGCATAAAGTTACATACTTGATGACGCTTTACGGCGATATGTTTCGTTACTTTGACAATCGTAAAATGAAAAGTGCGTATTCTCAATATATCACTTGTACTTCTCGATCCAATTTGCTGATGATGCGATTGGTTAATTTTACGCAATCAACTTTCTATCGTCTTGCGTATCGTCGATTGGAATCACGGCGATAATTCGTTCAGGCATAAAAATAAATTACGGTATTTATTTGCATTTATCAGAGAGAAGAAAGCAGAGTGCAGCACTCTGTATGCGAATCGGTAAATGTCAACATATATTTGTGTGGAACTGCGCGGGACTTGGGAGATAAGCAGAGTCATTCGTACATGCAGATCACACGTGGAACCCTCGTTACACCAGATAAGGAAAATCCCGTCTCCCTCGAGCATTTAAAACGTTAAACAGTCTTTACGATGCCGTACGCCCGTAAATCACATTCTTTCCGTCACGTTCCGTATTTTCGTAAGACACCGGAAGAATGTTAAGTGGAGTGAAGACTTATGGAATGTGATAACAGGGTCAGAGCGTATTTAGATGGTAAATATTTGTCACCGTAAAAGAAAATCGTGATTTTACTCTTTGGTACATGAAATATATCAAGACTATAATAAATGTTTTATCAAATTAATCTAGCATTTCAATAAGTTGTATATTTAATCCACGATTTGATGTAAAAATGTTATTCAATTCATTTGACAAAAATGAAATAAATTATTTTAAATGTGATTAAAATTGTTTTTCTTAAAATATGAATTTCTAATAGAGTAATTTTAAAACTTAAAAAATTTGTTCAAATAGATGAATAATATATTTCCTAAAGTATAAATCTTTCTATATTTTTATATAAAACATTATGTTGTTATGATTTAATATTATTTACATATAGCTTTAATCAAGAATTTTTCTTGAAAGTCGTTTCTTATTTTAAAAAGATATTTAAATTGAGTCCATGTATTTATAATTTATATGCTAGTGTGTTATATGTTTGTTATATGATTATATCAATTATAATATTTTATTTAATATTATATACAATATTTTATATTAT
>NW_017259245.1:3426000-3427218 GCF_001594045.1 Atta colombica
ACGAGTAATTTTCGATTACAAGTAAATTATTTTCTGAGAGAAATATATGTTACAAGATACGCTTTAGAAATGTACGTTCGTCCATGTTTAAATTTTAAAAAACCTTTTAATGAGGAACATTCAAATGTCATGGTTTCGTGGGGCATGCATGCCGTTAAGAATACCTCAAGGAGATCAGTTGAAGATACGTCTGTAAAAGAATGTAATATCAAAATCTTTGGTATTCCAGCACGAAAATACAAAGAAGCTTACACAACCCAGCAAATTTACGTACATAGCTATGGTAGAAATTATATAAATTGACCGCGGAGTAAATTATCGAGTAAATTATACAATTACATGCAAAACCGGCTGCGAGATCCATCCTGGACGACATCGTGAAAAAGAAGAAAGCATGCAAAGTATGGAGAAGATAGGCAGGTGGGAGAGAAGGTCGGCAGCGAATGGCATCGACTGGAAAGATGTGATGCGTTGGGATGGTGGTTGGTTGGGTTGAAGCCGCGTGAGAGAATGGCGGTTGGTGGGAAGAAACGGACCCCATGGATTCCATCGGCATACAAGGCAAGGGGGAAAAAGGCGCGAGAGGGGAAGAGAGGGTGCCAATCAAGTCCTAATTAGCCGGTGCGGCAATTTCGGTGGTAACTGGTCGACCCGTCTACGGTCTATCCCGTAGCCGCCAAATGCGAGTTTGCCGCAAGGTTGCTCGACGTCTACTGTTCGTTTCATTGAACGTCGTCGTATCGGCGAGATTTGCGACAGCTATCTAAATCTCGTAAATTACGGGGAGACTCGTCATATCGAGCTAGATTTATCATGACTTTCTATAATTTAAAGGATTTCCGCGTCTCTCCGTGCGGTACAATCGAAATAACTTTACGATTCTTTGTACGATCATCGATAGTCTTACAGGACTTGATTTGAACTTCGTAAATAGCGTTTACTATATTTCCTGATATAAAATTTTCGAAGCTCTCATTTGAACATTTATTACATCATTCTATCGGTTGATGTCTCTGAAGACGTGTAAGAGTAACGGAGAACTTTCTTGATTATGTATATGTCTGTGTTATGTATTATCCAGTTTGACGACGTTATACGTGATTCATAGGATTAGCCATTTGCATTAGCTGAATGCCATCAGCATAAGAAAGCGAAAAATATTATATACGTCTTTCGATTTAACGTTCTCGTGCAATAAGATATATATATATATATATA
>NW_017259245.1:3427318-3427765 GCF_001594045.1 Atta colombica
CTACGATTTATCCGTTCGTTTTATTCTTTCACTTTTCTTTCCCCTTTCTCTCCTCTACCATAACTCCTAACCTTACAGTCAGATACATACAGTCTGCGGTTGTAATATTATCTGATCGACGTTGCATGAATATATTAGCAGAAATTCAGATCGTCCGAATGGAAATTTATTATTACAATAAAATAATCCGTGCATCGGCGATTATATACGCGACAACAACGTCTTTTCGGAGAGGAATATTTTTTTTTCCATTTAAAATCTCTCCACCAAACGGGCTTCGCAGAAATGTCGATACGAAGGAGCAGAAACCTTGAATAAATATTCCGATAACGGATGCCCACGCTGTTTAACTCAGCACCAAAAACAGCTTGCTACATAAATAACGTACGTCATTTTTGTGATGCTAATTTTATCCATTTTATTCCAATATATGTGTATATATATATA
>NW_017259245.1:3427865-3431510 GCF_001594045.1 Atta colombica
TCGACGTAATATACGTAAATGCAAAGTTTTATCCAAGATATATGTACGTGTAGATACGTCCACGGGGTTCCTCGGGCGGAACTCAAGAGAAGCGTCGTAAACATTCTGCTATGGAAAAGAGAGTAAGAAGTAACAGCGGGCACAAGAGCGACGACGAGAGGGGAATGACCAGGGGAAGAAAGGTTGGGAGAGAGGAAGGGAACGGAGGGTGGCATTCCTTTTAGGACACCATTTTGTCTGGTTTCGTTCCCCTCTCACGTCAGACACCGAGTGTATAATTCATTTCTCGTAACTCCCATGGGATTACACCATGGGCTGTGCCTCTTCGTAAGGGTCTACTTTTCACGAGATCCATACTTCGGTGCTTTCTCAAGCTGGTTGAGAGAAATATCATCTTTGAAATACATACAGCGAATATGGCAGGCTTCCTAATGAACAAACTTTTATTAGCTTATCGGTCTGGGTTCCACTGCAAAAAGCGTGCTTCGATTCTCTTTCTAATAACGTAACAACAAACAGCAAAACAAGTTATAAACAAGTGGAAAAGATCAGATATGGAAACAATTTTTGAATAATATAAAACATATTTATACAGATAGATAAATTTTACAATGTACAGGATGATTTATTTTTAGCAAATGAAAAATATATATTAATAGAAATCTTCCTCGATATATTACTAAAAAATATGAGAGCTCGTGCGCGAATCGCATTTAGCAAACTATATGCTTAACTTATTAGAATAGCATTTATTTTCTTCAGCACTTACAAAGCCAAGAAGAAGTTTACAAACATTATTCTTATCTTACTCATCTATCCATATCTTTCTCTTTTCTATTTTAAATTATTTATTGCCCAACTAATGTTTCTTCTTTTATCTTTATTATTACACTTTTATATCTTATCTATATCTTAAATATATTATCATATGTACTTAGCTTGTTAAAATTAATATTTATTTAACTTCCATTTCACATTAAATTACATCATGCACCATGAAGATATTTTTTAGTCCAATTTCTTACGTCATACTTTTATCTTTTTTCAGAGACGAAGCATATTACAGAATAATGATTTGATCGATGAGATATCAATATTTACATAACTGAATTTTTAATATTAACGATTTCTTGTTCGGATGATATCATAATATAGCACTCAAAAATTTTCTGCAAATCGTGATGACTTTTTACATAAATACTTCAAGATAATACTTAAAAAATGGTTGATTCATCTTGAAAGGATGACGATAAAGTTTTATTTCAGATGGAATTTTTTTCAATTTATAAAAATGACAAAAATTTGATAATGTTATAAGTTTATATTTATTTATTTAATTATTATTAATTGCATTTAACAATTTGAATTTTTTAGTATGATCTCTCTTTAAAAATTATTATTTAAAAAAATATGTGTGGAATTAATCGTTCATATAATGTCATCAAATTAAGATATAATTAGAAGTTTTTATATATCCAAGAAATACTTAGTGTGGAATGTAGCACTTTTCGCGATGTAATATTTTCTTGTTGATTACAGTTTATAATTGAAGCAAATACTCTTTTCTTATTTGTGTTTAACATTACAAAGATATTCAAATAAGGATTCTATGTATTTATTACAATTAGAATTTTCGCAAATAAGAAATGTTGTTTTTTTCAAAATCATTATTTTGTAATAAATATTATATGTATAATATCAATGCAATGTAGAAAATGCAATATGAAATATACAATTTTTAAAGAGAGATCATACTAAAAAATTCAAATTGTTAAATGCAATTAATAATAATTAAATAAATAAATATAAACTTATAACATTATCAAATTTTTGTCATTTTTATAAATTGAAAAAAATTCCATCTGAAATAAAACTTTATCGTCATCCTTTCAAGATGAATCAACCATTTTTTAAGTATTATCTTGAAGTATTTATGTAAAAAGTCATCACGATTTGCAGAAAATTTTTGAGTGCTATATTATGATATCATCCGAACAAGAAATCGTTAATATTAAAAATTCAGTTATGTAAATATTGATATCTCATCGATCAAATCATTATTCTGTAATATGCTTCGTCTCTGAAAAAAGATAAAAGTATGACGTAAGAAATTGGACTAAAAAATATCTTAGCTCAATTTTATTATTGATTTCTAAGGCGAAACTGTAAATTTGAAGCATTTCGCAAATAGTTTTCTCCACTGTAATATCCTATACAACATAGAAACTTGCAACAATATTGTTGCAGTAATATTTTCGTTTGCAATATTTCTGTAAAAACTTCGGGAATTATCTGTGCTGGATTATTTTATAAAATTTGGATTTTGTTTTTTAAATTACACTTGATTGTTAGAAACTTACGATTAATGTAATTATATAACGCGATAATTTTATTAAAAATATTTTTTATTTAGCTTTTCACATAGTTTGCGTATTTTTCTAAAAGCATCGAGAGTTCTTTTTTAACCATATGTAGCTTGGACAACTTGGAAAACCTTATCACAGCATTGGAACGTGACGCAGCTATTTCTATGCTAAGGAAGACTCCGATTCCATGTAAATCGACTACGATCAGTTTAGAAATCGTACAAATATCAACTGCACTGGTATAATTTTATCAGTTGAAAAATCACGTATCTCGATTTACTTATCGAAATCTCTTTATTTAATTAACTTTGTTTATATTTAAACTTTTTTTACATTTAAAAAACAAATCCATATCTTTCAGATAATTTACTAATCGCTTAAATTTTTTCTTTTAATTTTTTGATATTAAAATTCATTTAAAAATTAGGAATTTTAATCGAGTTAAGTTTAATTTCAATTTGCTTTGAAGGATTGAAAGTAGTACTGAGATACTTTGAAGTTATGAAACGATTTTTAAACTTCTTATATTTTCTGTTTAAAGATGAGTGTGCAATGAAGATAAATGTAATACTATCACCTTCGACATCTATAATTAGATCAGACTTAAATTAGAACATCATCATTTTGAAGTGATGAGTTGCTCATGTTGCTCATGATCGTTCAAATCGCCAAATATATTTTTTTATCTTCATTTTTACAGATGAAATCATAGCTTAATTTAATTGGTTTACAATTAATCCGACTTACTCATTTTTATTTTGCAAATATGATATATAGACTACTTCCTATAATACAATCATAAATATTTAATACATAAAGTTTGACTAAAAATAAGAAAAACATATATTTAAAATATAATATAAAATAAATACGATTAATGAAAGCGTACATATCAGATGCGAAACCTAATATAAGTAATAACTAGTTAACTTTACTTAACACAATAAATGAACATTTCAGTCATTTTCAGCTCAATTTCGAGTCATCTTCAGCAAAAAAGCAAACTATATAAAGATATTCATACACTTCACAAATTATATAGCTCGCGATCAATCTTTATTCTTAATACTAATACATGTCGATCACAAACGGTTAATCATATAAGTTTAATGATATAAGATAAAAAGAAGATATAAAAAGAGAATGACACAAATTCTTAAAATATGTAAGCAATAGAAGAATAATTGTATCACCGAGTGAAAAAGAGAACCATGACTCATTAGTTCTATTTCCTTCATGAATATATATATTTAATGTTTTTTAAATTTGAGAATCTTAT
>NW_017259245.1:3431610-3436781 GCF_001594045.1 Atta colombica
TATAAATATAATATTAAATTAACATAATCTTCATAAAAATATCTTTAGATTTTTATAAATAACGATAAAATTCAGGAAAAAATAACAAACGTGGGACATACCTGGGACATAACAGCATAAAGATATTTTATTACCGTGAAATTGATTGCTGAGATTTTTTTATAAAGTTACGCTCAGTACTGAAATCAGTTCACCGGTGCCTATTCTCTCGAATGTCTTCGTTCGAGAAGGTTTAGTTAAAAAGAACCTAAAAAAAAGATACATAGGAAGTTACTTCAGCCTGAAGTCAGAATGACAAGGTATGTGGGATCCAACCATTCTCAATTCTTTCACTGCTCTCTTTATAGTTTTATTGCTCTTCATGGTGATTCAAGGAACTAACTCTTTTACTGGATATTGTTTGAAGGATATTCACATTTTCATAAGTCCATTTTAAATTATTGGATGACACGTCACGCATATCAAAGTTCAATATTAAATCCAAACTTGCACACACAGTCAGTTTGGATTTCGTGATATAAAATTACATTGATGTACAAAGAAATTTTAGTATGGATTAAAATATTATATGTATTGATATTTATTAATGTATTTGCTTATATATTTTTTAAATTTTCTTGTTCTTAACTACAATTATATTTGAAAATGTGAATATTTGGAAGCACGTAACTAATATGATATATTTGCGTATTATTTTAAATAAATAAAAGGAATACAAGACGCGTAAAAAAATATTATATAGAAATACTTGCATTATATATTACATGCAATAATTGTTAGAATGAATATTTTACAGCAAACATAGTTTTCATTAAGTGACTGAAAAGAAAAATGTTTTACACATACTTTGTTCTTCGTATTTTATTCTTATCTCGAAGGAAGGCTCTTTTTGTTTTAATTAACTCTTTTTGCGTAATTAACCATCTTAAAAACATTATGCAAGTTCCAAATAACGGGTTCGCTAGAAGCGTGAATGTCATAGGACGGTTTACCATAAACGTTAAAGTTTCAAAGTTTGATAATGTGATAGCTGGTAGAGCTTCTACCGGCGTAAATGGTAATTGGCTACTTAAGTGATCTAAAACTTGAAACTTTCAAAATTGACTAAGCCGCACGTCCACTCCCAAGAAAAGTTATATTCTCGTTCGTATTTATAGTATACAAAAACATTAATAATTTTCAGAAATGAAAATAAACTCCGCTTGATGTAGCGAATATATAGATGCACGTATATATCTTTTTTCTGAAAATTTATGATACTCCCCACATTTTTCAACTCTTCTGAACGCTAATATTATAATAAGAAACTTTCATTATCGAGTAAGGTCAATGTTTCACGCGCACACGTGGGATATATTCTATAAACTTCTTTTCTCATATATGGACTGTATTATACGTTCGCTCATCTGATGCACGTGTACATAGCACATCGATTTCTCGGATGATACAACGGTCCGAATTTGATGGAGCCGTGCAATATACGATGGGAGTAGTGCCGCGTACGCAACGGGAGCGATGTCGTGCATATTCAACGGCGTACCTACTGTGCAACATACAGGAACAATGTTCTGCAACACATGTGTGCCTTTGTGAACTGTTCCGAGCGCGAACTATAAAGCTACGTTTTACTGGTCGTAAAGTCAATGAAGGTGGTCACGTTTGCCCTTTCAGCGTCTTCCAGGGCGTCTAGGCGTCCATCGTCGATACCACCTAGGTAGCCAATAGAATTATGCCCGTGGCGGGTTCATGAATATTTAAATATCGAAGGTTGCTATCGCTTGTTTCAAAATGTCAGATAGAACTGATCGGCGAGGCGTGAGTGTAAGTGTAGCTTGTCGAGTTCTTTTTCTTCTTGGCTCTTCGTTGTTGTCAATGATCCTTCTTCGCGTCTCAAGCTGCGCAATTACTTGGGCGATTCCTATTTCTGAATAAAATTCGAATTCAGTTTTGTTGTTAAATCTCTTCTTTATATAGCATTCCTTTCTTTGCTTATGTACTGAAGGTAACGTCGAGAAATGTCGACTTATTCTTTTTGTGATAATATCGCATGTATTTTTAGTATTGTCCTTGTCAGATCTTTTTATAAGTATTAGTTACATTGCTCACACTTATATATTTATGAACACTAAATATTTTATTATTCACTGATTAATTATTCAGAATTTTATTTATAGAAAATAATTTATAGAAAATTTATAAAAAAATATTTATAGAAAATAATTATTTCTATGAAATGAACATAATATTATAGTTATAGAAATTTGAATTTATACTTAAAATTATTTTCTCTCTAAATGGATATTGTGTCATCAACTCTATTTTAACTCAATTCTGACAATTTTAATTAAAGTTTGAGCTTTCAGGAAATAGCAAAATAGGATGAAATGAATCGAGAGTAGCTAAAAGTAATATAGAAAGTACGAATAAGATGAATTGTCCGAAAGAACATGATAAGTGGATTATACTGAATAAGGTCGCGTCACAGAATTCATAGTTTAATCATTATTATACTGTTCTAGTTCGATTGGCTTAATTAGGTTCTCGTAACTGTTCGTTACCAGGCGAAGCATCAAAGGATATTATATGGTCGGTAGCAGACAAGATTTTAGAATTGAAGTAGAGAAAGAAAAACAGAGATAGATAGATAGATAGATAGATAGATAGATAGATAGAGAGAGAGAGAGAGAGAGAGAGAGAGAAGTGCAGCTAAATATACAAAGAGACCGCCTCTCTAATTAGTGGACACGGGCCGACACGCGGAATTTTCGAAGCGAAGGCAATTATTAATTCATTCTCTGGATTTATTTTACATTTCTGAATCTCAGATAATATCTCGGAATATTTTAATTTATTGATTCATCCCTATCAGTGTCATCTTCATACCGATAACACATCAATGAATATTTAATTCCTGATTTGTATTCTAATTGACATTTGAATTGGCATTTGTATTCTAATTGAAGCAGTAATTTTTAATGACAAGTATATCGAAAGCATTTTCTTCAATATATCGAAAGATTCTCCATGCGGTTTAAACATGGAGTATTTAACGAATATCTCAAAATTTGCATCAATAGGGACGAACCTGGATATAATCTTTCCCGTGACCGTTTATGTAAAGGAACAGTAGGGTCTTTTATTCTTTCTCGTTTATGACCTTTAGCCATAGTCGCCTATTCTGTCAGTGAACTACTTTTTTTGCTTCTGCTGAAGCGAAAAAATTAATCCTGCCGTCTCACAAGCGGTTTCTTTAGGATTTTTACTTTTAAAAAATATTTATGATCCATAGACCACTGAGACATATATTATATGTGCAAGACATATATATATATATCATTTGGTTTCCTATGTAACTTCCGGTAGGGATTTGTATAATATTTAGTTACACCAAATATACAGTCCTAGCGCTTCTTTATTGTTCATCTTTATTTTTGTAAAAGAAAAATCAACCGCAATTTTCTTTTTGCTGATAGTTTTATGACATCACATGTGTTAGAAGGATTGCCAGCGTTTCGTAAAATAGACCATGGATTTATGCTTACAAAACTTAAGATTTTATTTTATCCTTGTTATTTATCAAATATTAAACAAGAACAAACGATACTCACGAGCGTGAATCGAATCGCGAACATAATTTCTATCTTTTAAATTATTCTATGTACCAATTATAGTGTAAGTTAGTCACTTTTATTAAAAACTGGCATCTATACTATCAGTTTTTGCTCAGATACAGCATGGCCGTTGGCACGTCGCGCCTGACTCATCTCATTGGGCCCAAATAAGACACCATGGGGCTCGTAGGGGGCGTGGACACAGCAGGAACCAGGGCCTGGTATACGTTCTGAAATTTTACCTTAATTAGGAGATTTTAATGAAAATGCCGAACGTATATGCGACCGCATCGGTCACCGCTCCGGTCCCGGAAATTGGGGCCCGCTGAGAATGAATGTAAACGATAGCAATGCATCGTATAAAGAATAACGCGGGATTTCTTGCTTTGATTTTATAATTAAACACGCTCGCACGATCGTCGCTATTTTTTACTCATGCGATCTTCAACAGAATAATTAGCATAAGTGATTGGACGAACGTTTTCGTGCGTGAGAAGCGAATGAGGCTTGTTTTCAGATAAATAGTGAACGACCAGCCGGAATGTTACAACTTAACACATGACTCAGCTTGTATCACGTAAATGAGATACCTGAAAGCCCGCGGAGAGTGTGACGCCGAAATTGCAATTCAGACTCCAAAAGTTCTCCAATCGTTTCGTATATAGGCGTTTCAAACTCTTTATTTATCGGATAAATATGCATGCGAAGTATGTTTAGACTCTCGAAGAAATCGAAGATAGCAGAAATTCCTCTCTTAACATTGCTGACTGAAATTTTATAAAGAACGTTCCATCCATAATCTAAGATATGAATCAAAAGTTCTTTATATGCCAATATTGCAGGGATCAGGAAATAACATGAAATATCTAATTGTTATTTGTTAATCTTATAATTTTATTTGTTATACTGCTTAAATTATTATAAAATATATATTAGTATGATATTATACTTTAATACAATTAGAATACATTAAAATAATAATAAAATGTATAATATAAAAATTTTGAATTTTATTTTATAACACTTTTAGACAGAATTAAAATTGAATACAATTAATGCTCCAACATTTAATGCTCCACGAACAAGTCGAATCTACAATAAATTGCATAAGAAATTTATTGATCATTGCTTAAAAATTATTATTTAGCGAAATAAATTAGTTGCTTCATTATAAACTTAATATCGAGAAAATGATGCATCATAGCAACCTAGAATTTTACGGGAAGTCATAAATATGTACATATGAATAGATGGCTCAAAGTTCTCTCTGTAAAATAATTAACGCGCAAATATCTTGGGACCTGTCAAGATTATGAAAATATTCTATGCAGCCGAGCACGGAATCGCTGATGATACGTTCACGTGCATAATGAGATAATTTTGTTTTTCTATAGTGTAACTAGTTTATGCATACATATATAAATAAGTTACAAACGATTTCGAGTAAAGATATTTTATTGTTTTTCTTTTTTGATCTTTTACAAATTAGATTTTTTGCTTTACAAATTAGATTTTTTATTAAAAGTTCAAAAAAAAAATGTGTATAAATTTATTATATTA
>NW_017259246.1:0-9788 GCF_001594045.1 Atta colombica
GTGTGTGTGTGTGTGTGTGTGTGTGTGTGTGTGTGTGTGTATAAATATGTATCTGTAACTTCCGCAAAAGTTCTGAGCGCACCTCTCTCATTGTAATGTGTGAGAAAAAACCACTGCGCCATTCTCATACGCTTTCTATTACGGAAACTCATATTTCAATATTGCGTAATATTGGACTCAATTGAACATTTTCAATTTTTGCTCCAAAAATTCTTCAATGATTCGTGTAATAATTTTTTCACAGTATCTACGCACCAAATTTTTCCAAAAATTATTTTCATTAATTTTAGAGTCTGTGCATCGCGAAATCAATAAGTTTCAAAGTTCTCTTTTAATAAAAATCTTTTGAGCCAGACATCTTATATTCCTTAATTACTTAATTCCTTTAATTTTATAAATGCAAAATCGAAACGTACGAAGGCATTAGCATTTCAGTGGAGTCTGCAATAACAGATATACTGGGAGCTTTCTTTTAAGAGAACTCTTCTATTTCAATATTGTGTAATATCGCTAAATTAGAATGTGCGTGTGCAAATCTTTTGCCCCAGACGATATTTTTCAATAATTCTTCTAATAATATTTTTATACGTATATCTAAGCGCAAAATTTTCCATTAATTTCAACAAATTATTTCGATTGATTTCGAAGTCTGTGCATCGTGGTTTCAACGGTTCGTTTTAATAGTTAATCCATCAAAATCTTTCGAATCACAGACTTTCCTTCAATTCTATACATGTAATATCGAAACATATAAAATATCAAAATTTTCAGTGAGGTCTTGAAAGTTTAAGTATGCAGTGATAGTTATACACAGAAATACCGGGAGCGTCGCGTCAGAAAATTTTGCGTCAGAAATTCTTATCAGTCTGCGTGCCACGAAGGAACGGCGTGTCATTAATATAACACACATTTTTGCATGCTACTCGTAGATTCGGTAATATTATGCGCGGTCGCTCGAATATTCAATGGCGGTCGCGCCGTTGCGGTGTGGCTACAGCTATGCATATCGGATACGTTATAGATCGCAAACGAGCCGCGCGTTGGTGAAGAGGTATGGGTACACGGTGTTCAATTCGTAGGATAGTTAAGGGCACTGACGTAACTACTGCGGCTAATGAGGCATAAACAACCGGGAGTGCTAGGTGGCTGAGACCGCGCGTAACCACCATCCCCTAAACATTTCTCTCTCTCTCTCTCTCTCTCTCTCTCTCTCTCTCTCTCTCTCTCTCTCAGTCTGTTGTTCGCTTCACCTGCCTGCCATCTACTCCCCTGCCTTCTGAGCCTAACCGGCTATCTTCGTCTATTTTAGTGGCCGTCTATAGTTTAGTCACTGTTCTCGTAAACTAATAATATCGGCGCCGCAGAACGATCCTTCCGTGCGGTCAGCCTCGAATTTATGGTCGCTGATCTCCAAGCCAGATCGCGCTTACGCTTGCTCCATCCGCCTGGGATCGTCGCTCTGAATCGTTTCGGTAAAACATCCATGGTTTATGATTCGCCACGTCTCAATTGCGAAGATCGAACAACGTGTTCACGCGAGTGAACCATTTCGGCTTTTCTACGAGCCTCTCAAAAAGTCCTCTATTGTATGTTTCGAAGACTGAGAAGATATCAGAAGAATAACCTTCCTGTAGTTCTGTTTGGTCGGTATCAACTGGGCTAACGCTATTCTATTTCTAAACAATTGCGAAATACTATCGAACTTCGCTGGCCTAGATAAACTTGTAAATACAAATATGATGCGCATAGAGAAAAGAGAAAAGTAATAAAGCGAAATAATTGAAGGCTTGCAATAATAGACTGCAATAATAGACTGACCCACAACGAATATGTGATATTAGTAGAAATGGAAAGAAAGCCTATAACAAAAGTTTGGCCGAAGCAGAATCAGTCTTTTGATTGGTCGTTACTTATCTATTCAGTATATTATTCAGATAATTTCGTATATTTTTGGAAAATCAGAGAAGGCGAGAGAAAGAAGGAAAGAATAAAATAGATAGCTATCTATCTGTTTTTATCTATTTTGACCAAGCTTTTATATTATAAGATCTTTAGAAATACATAAGATCATAGAATCCTCCTTTGTTTATCTTAAAAGCTAACTCACTGTTATTGTTATTGTGTTTATAAAGTAGTTCATTTTTTTTTCTGTCACTCAGCAATGCAACCACCATCGGATACAACAAAATTTTATTCCTTTTATAATATTCTTTATTCACGATCTACAACCCGTAAGAAACTTTTTGAATATGTACCAAAACATGAGAAAGTTTTGTAAACATGTTCAAATAAATATTTTTCCCATCATTTTAACTTTACAGTTTATTTTCTCCGTTTTTACAAAATGTAGGTTAATCTATTGTTGCAGCAAATTCAATTAAAAATATAAAACTGAATTAGAATGAAACAATGAGTCGGTTAAGTAATTAATTAACTCGAAAGCTAATGCACGTAAAAATGCATGCACAATTCATACTTTTTTGTGATGTCTGCCTAGCTGATCCACCAATCCCCAAAATTTTTTTGTGGATTTTGAGAGCGTATAAATAGTGCATTATTATATAATTTATTAAGATTTGATTAAATATGGAGGCCAACTAGGCAGATGTTTTTTTGTACTGTATATATAGTTACAATCCATATTCAACGTATAAAAAACGGCGTTAACATTCAGAATTATATTCATGTCTTGAAACGCCGAAAAGTGACATCAATCTTATTCTGTGCAAGTTCGCTAGGTCACGCAGCACCGCTGTGTATTTTTATTTAGATTAATATTCCTTCTTTTCGCCGCGCGATTCCAATCGCCCGGTCATTCTTATGACATGCGACACGCAACAAGTTCGCGTGAAGTAAGTTTAATCTCGGCTGAGACGCGAGTTGAGCGATGAGTTCACATCAAAAATTATTTTCTTACGTAAGATTGCACATGATATCATGTTATTTCTTAAGTATCTACCTTCTAATTTTTAAATATATTTCCTATTCTTGAGAGTATATATAATATATAATAAAACTGATTGTTAATTTTCAGTTAACACAATAATATTTTGGTCCTTTTTATGGTCCTTCACACGATGAATCATTTCCATTATGTGTTGTTCCAGATTAATTTTCATCGCTTTTTAACATAATAAAGAATATACTAAAAAATTATTAACTGATTTTTACATTTTTAACATCTTAAGAAAATATTTATATGTATTTTAAAAAATATAAATATGATCACTAATTACTTGATGCACCTAGTTTTTCAAAGAAATATGCAGAACACGAATGATCCAATCGCATATATTAAGGATTACTTATTTTGGCATAAATTTTAAAGAATAGAGGAAAGTGAATTGAAGAGCTTGCTGCAAAAATTGGATTAAATAGACTGAATTACAATATAGCCGAATATGTTAATAGAAATGAATAAGACTGTACTGACAGTTTTTTTATTTGTTTCAAAAATTGGGCTAACACATTGTTATCGCTGCTTTATATATAGTGATTGTGACCTATTGTGATATATATAGTATACAGTGATTTGTATTTTTTCTATTACTAAATAGTGTAACCAATTTTGCAATAATAACATCGTGAACACAGGTAGTATAATATACTAAATCCACTGAAAAATAAATTCAAATCACTAAATTACACGTGCAATGCAATTGCACAAATACTGTAACATTTAAAAGAAAGTGCAATGCAGAAAATTGTAGATTTGTTAAAAGATTCAAAAGATAATGTCCCAATTCGAACTGCCATATATTAGGTGTACAACTTTGCTTCCGCCGTTTTCCTATAGATGGCTTTAGCGGTAAGTGGTGGTCGAAATAAATAGATCATAGACGTCATACAATAAACTTGAGCATCTGTCAACATAATCCCATAGAAACATTAGTCGATTTGTGTCTGCATCATAAAGTTATTCTCGATTAAAAATGTCAGTTTACGAGCCAAATTCTCGTCATTTGCGGGAGGTTTTAATTTTTTGCTTCAATATGAAGAAATCTGCGGCTCATCGAATGCTCTCAAATACTTATGGTGAGTGAAAGAACGTGTCGTGAGTGGTTTCAACGCTTCAAGAACGGTGATTTTGACGTCCAAGGTCATGCTCTGTATTTGATGGGACCAGCTTGGCGTAGTTATGAACTGTTAAAACCAACTGAAACAATCACAGGCGATCGAACGTAATTGATGCGTTTGAGCCGAGCATTGAAAGACAAACGGCCGCAATACAACGAGAGACACGATAAAGTGATTTTGCAGCATGACAATGCTCGACCCCATCGAATGTTGCGAAAGTGGTCAAAACATACTTGGAAACATTGAAATGGGAAGTCCTACCCCATCCGCCGTATTCTCCAGACGTTGCTCCCTCTGACTATCACTTGTTTCGATCAATGGCACACGGCCTGGCTGACCAGCACTTCCGGTCTTATGAAGAAGTAAAAAATTGGATCGTGGATAGCCTCAAAAGATGACCAGTTTTTTCGACCAGTTTTTTGGGATTCGTACGCTACCCGAAAGATGGGAGAAAGTAGTGGCCAGCGGTGGACAATACTTTGAATCATAAATATAACCATAAATATAATCAATCATAACCAGTTTTTTACAATAAAACCTCGAATTTCGAAAAAAAAACGGCGGAAGCAAAGTTGTACACCTAATAGATGCATATATAGAAGCATCGCAGTTTCCGTCGTTTGAATGCATATGCACTTGTCATTTAGAGAAAGATGAATTATTCAAGGCAACCTATTTTCTCTATAACGAATAACTTCTGATTAATTCTGTATCTTTAAGTAAGATTTCTAATGTCGACGAGAGAAAATCTGAGTCGTAGTTATCTATATAATCTATCAAAATAGTTAGAAAAGAAGATTGCCTTTTTCGACGTTCACGGAGTGTCCTTTAAAAGCGTATCCTCGGATTTAATGTCAGTCATTACCACGTACCAGTACGATCATTCCGCGTTAATTTCCGAGGACATCGCCAGTTACGGTCATTACTCTCTGTAAGAAATCCTTCAGGGAATTTTTACTGTTCCCCCTGGAAGACGGACGGGTAGACGACCGATAAGCTTCTCGCCGACACCGCCAGTGATAATTACGTAGCATGAGTTGCCCGGTTTTGTTTACTACACGGGAAACGAGCATGGAAAACGGAAAGGAAGACGAGTTTGCCTTGAACGAGCGACGAGAATGAAAGAAAGTAAGAGCGTGAGATCGGCGAGCAGGTAATTCTAACGGGGTTTAAGAGGGTCGTTCTTAAAGCTCGTCCAACCGATCCAAGGATCGGCGACTCGGGGCATACGACCGCTAAGAAGAACGAAAAAGAGAGAAAGTGGAAAGAGAACATAAAGAGAAGGCGGATCGTTTTCGCGAAGAGGAAGAGCAACGAGAAGCGCAAGCCGAGGAGCTACTTCTTCGGGTTTCAAAGTAATTTCGTTAAACGCTCGTGAAAGCTCGCCTACGAGAGAGGAAGAACGCTCCCGTTGTTTAAACGTATAGCCTTCACCCGAACAGTTGAGAAGGTGAAACACTCGCCGGCACTTCGAGCGCGGCGGAGGCGATGAAACGAGGTAGAAATCGATCGTCTCGTCGTCCTCGTTGTCGTCACATCGCCCACGAGGCCGGGAGTATGAGAGACATCATCTCTCTCTCTCATTGCGTCGTGACATATTTGCCACTCGTCTGTAAAATACGGCTAAATCGCCGCGGAATTTAAACGGCCGCCATCGAAGCTGTATTGAACAATGGTTTCACGGATCATCGAGCGTTGATGACACAGCAGTAAAGCGCTCGTTTGAAAACGAAACGATGAGTTTGCTTGACTATGTAAAGGCAAGCATCATTCATAATATTATTCATTATTAATATTATCATAATTATCGCACGAAGAGAAAAAGGGAATAAATTTTTCGTCCATTAGATAACGCAATCACGCGATTTCTTTTGAACGCTCTCTTAAGAATACCAAAAAAAAAAAAAAAATTGTATTTTTTTTCATTATATTATGGTATTTATTCTCCCTTTCTAAAGGTTTTAAAGGTTAATTGACTAGCATTTACTCGCTAATTACGCTATTAACTACGCCATTAAAGTCAGCATACATTAGTACCAAAAATTACATTAATTCTAGCGAGTGAAGAGAAATGTGTAAAATTTTGCTCCGGTACTCGCGTTGCGAGAAACACGAAACAATTAATTTCGCCAATAGACGATTAAATATAATATAATACCGCTGGAACTTTCATCTAGCGAAATCTGTACAATTTAACGTGCTATAAAACCTATATTTAAAGTCTATTAAAATTGGTAGTTAATGGAATTTTGTTTTCAAATTACATTGGTACAACTCATGCAGTATTAACTAGGAATTGTAGTCAAAAGTAGAAATATTTTTTTTTCTTGTATTTTAGGGGGGGGGGATGTCGTGCTAGATTTGCGAAGTTAACACGCTGTACTTTTAATTTTGATTTTAGGATAAAAAATCCAGAACTTTTTTTATTCTGATAAGGAATTGCAGACCTATAAAAAGTGCTAATAAAATTGACTGAAAAAGTGCTAATCATTTTTTTCTTATTAATAGAATGTCGTGCTAACTTCATGGTTACTTAAAAATAGAATTTGTGAAGTTAGCACGATATTCTTAATATAAAATAATGACAATAGCACTTTTCATAGTTCTAGTTTTTTATTGAAATAAAAGAGTTCCGTATTTTTTATACTAAAAAAATCAAAATTAAAAAAAACAGCAGCTGGAATTCTATTTAACCCTCCAGCATCACCCCTAAATTTTCTATCATAGTTTACACTCTGGGCCGTTGGGAAGGAAACAACATATATTTTTTATGTTTCCGCAGTATATAAAAATCTAAAAAAATTCTTGTACACTTATGAAATTTTTAACAATAAGTTTTTAACAAAAACTGGATTTTATTTTTTTATGTATTGAAATCTGAGTAAGAATTTTGAGATAATGTGATATCGACTGTGCCTTAAAAAGCACAAAGTGATGCTGGAAGATTAAAAATGATTGTAGAGCAAAAAATTCTGTAACTAAGGAGAAATGTCGTAGGAATTGCGATAAATTATCAGCACGACACTTTTATTCCAAGTACCATGTCTTCTATACTTGCGCATATATGAGCGCATATATTTCATATTAGAGTCCAGTATCTTTCATACCGACGACACAATTGTTGTATATTCATATCGAGCGATGATCGCATTTCCATGTTAAAGGCTGGCAAACAGCGCGGGAAACTCAACAAAGTTCAATACTGACAGCATCCTTTATTCGCCAATAATCATTATTGAGAGGCTCACGGATCAATTAATTCCCGCCTTCCGTGGCGCTTTACCGATCTAGTAGCTGAACTATGAATCCATGTAAACGTCGCCGCTTATATGCGCACGAGAGCCAACCTCGAACCTCGATTCCATCCCATTCGACCAATAACTACCTCCGTAGAATTTCATTAGGCCGTAGATAGGCGTTTTCCGCATGTTAGCTTCGTCGGATTCACGTAAATCTACTCGTAACCCGCTTCGCATAATCCTCGTGGCAGAAAATGAAAAAGATACATCGATTGCTTATTTGTTTCCGTTACTTGTACTTTTTGTGCTAAGTATCTTCTTTTTTTCTTCCTCTTCAGTATTCAAATATATTTATTTTACTTTAAATTTTTAGCAATGCGAATAGACCTTTTGTTAAATAGTCAGTTTATGGCCTTCGCTGTAAATGACAAATTTCATTTAACAAAAGATCTATTCGCGTTGTTTGAAACAACGATCTGATTCACGCTTACAATGATCCGATTCATGATCATTTTGCTTTGTTCTTGTTTAACATTCGATAAATAACAGGATAAAATTGTTCAAAAAAGGAAAAAAATTATTTTTTAACTTAACAGAAAATTATTAACTTATCAAATAATATTGGCAAAAAAGAATATATTTTTAGAAAATAATCAAATGTTATTTTTGTTATTTTCATTTTACAACCCTTAAAAATCCATCCTTTTTGGTTTTGATACTTACAAAACTAAAACAAATCCGAAATAATTCATCAGACGTGACATAACAGGAAATACTATCAACAGTTTACATTTACCTTGATAAAATGACTAAATTCAAAAATAAAATCATTTATTATTGTTTAAAATATTGACTAAATTCAAAATAAAATAATTTCTTTTTCAAGCTTCAATAACTAAAACTGTTCAACTCTAAATATTCTCTGAAGAAGATTCTTATTTATCAAGATGACACATAACTCAAAATTGTATCACTCTTATAGAAGGTATTATGATCTCTTAAAAATATTAGAAATGACACAAATGTTATTTGGCGGACGGACTGTGAAGTTAACTTTTGATGACTGATAGAGTAATCTTTATTTAACATTCATAGCAATAATTCGAAGATCATATTTTTTAGTTGTGTCAAATAGGAAAACGTAATGATTCAAGCATCGCAACGTCGGACAACAGACTATTGCCTCAGAAAGTAATCGCGCAAGTGGGAAGTGACAGCGAAAATCAGGAATGTCTGAAATGTGTATTGTCGCGTCTCTGAACTGAGAATGTCATAAATCGCGACAGCACGATGTGCTCTGCTATTATGACTTCTCGCATATCCAACGCGCAGATCGATTCACCATTTCCAGATTTCGCGACGCGCATGTTCCATGTAATAACAAACATGTTCAACATCACATTACACACACAAAATCATACCTGCTATTTATCATTCATTTCTTCGTGACAGATTTTCGATGTCTAATGCCTTATTCATATTTCCTATCGAGCACTTGCCTCCGCCGAATGAGACCAAAAGCAATCTGCTTCGTTTTATTTGTACGACCCATTATGCATATCATCGACGTGTCAATAAATTTCACGAATCGTGACGACCGTCGGGAATTGACATCCGGCAGCGCGAGGTAAATCGTTAGAAATTTATTCACGCGGTGAGGTCTCGGCCAACCCACGAAGTTATTCCCGGCGACATGGCTAAAGCCGACGCGTAAAATTCACGCCATCCTTTACATAACTGGATTCAATCGGAAGGCGTTTTCCTCGTGAACGCGACTTCGCGAATGCACATCGATGAGGTTCTTCTCCGTTCGCTCCGGATTTGAAGGGAGCTGCAGGCCTTGGGCGCAAGAAGGTAGGTCTTACGCATTGGAGAGAAGCGGAATGAATGTAGATTCAATGCGCTCTCGCGCGTATTCCCGCGACATTCTACTTGCCTTCCGTTCATGAAAAGCTAAGTCGAACGTAAAGCGCGTTGCGCGCGCGTATCCACAGAAAAGCTTCGCGGCTTGAAAACCGCTTTAACATAATGTAAGAGATTAATTACTAGCACCCCATGGAGTGTTCTATGAGAATCGCTTTTTAGACTGTCACACCGCACACGGACGAGTCGATAAATTATTTACGACGGCAGAATCTGCGAACTAGAATCGCGCGCTTCCGCGTTACGAAGAATCGATTCATGGGAAAGCTTTCAAATATAAATTTAATCGAGATATATTTAGGCAATTTTATTTAGGCAATTCGTATCGTTCGAACAAAAATTGATTTGGCTCAAAACGATAGTTTGATGACGAAACAAATTCTGTCCCATAGGATACAAAGATTCTTGCGCTGGAAGTAGCTAATAGGAAACATTATCCCGAGCAACGTCCGTGAAATTACTATGAATCACTTTAAAAAAGTTTTTATTTCAAAAATGTCAAAAGTGGATTTTCTCTACTTGGGATGCTTTATATATATATATATATAT
>NW_017259246.1:9888-11434 GCF_001594045.1 Atta colombica
CAGCTGATGCAAAAGTAATAACAAATTGTAATAAAATATTCTCTTGAAGAAAAATTGTAATGATAGCCTGTTAAATGTCTTTTGTGTTTTCTAAAATTATGGTTTGATTGTTCCACCTTTCAATAATCTTCAGCTCACTCTCTCTTTTTACTCTTTTGTTTATCCATTAGATAAAGTTCATAGTTTATCCGAAGATGAAATATCGGTCCTAAGAATAATATTTCCTCTAGAACGAGATAGACGAAAACTCATTCAGTTATATTTTCCTCACGTACAAAATTGAACAAAAATGAATATCATTTTTTTTTTAAAGTTTACTTCATTATTTAAGATAGTAAGTATAAGCAGCAAAAATAAAGATCTGCCTTGCTGTATCGTTCAAATACATCGGGACTATTTCAATTTCATATTTCTCCAGATATCGTGAATTTAACAGACGGAAACATTATTTGTATTTCCCCAGGGTTATGAGCATTATTCCGCTTTCCTCGACACGTATTCTTATACACGTGCACGCGCATGTATAACGTGTGTATTTGCGATACAGACGGAAACTATGATGCTAGCCGTAAGAAAGTTATGAGGCTTAGGTGCAAGCTTGTAACGCGCGTGGGTTTACGTCCGTAACAAGCTTACAAACGCCGACACTTGATGTTCATGCGAAATCGGGCAGATAATTGATCCTTAGAACGAAGTTTCTCGAATGTTGCAAGAATGGACAAATAAGATTTTACGGACCTAAAAAGCTCACTTCAGATGATTTATTGTGTAATTCATCAGATTTCAGACTGTGATTCTATTTATGATTTTAAATGCTGCATATTTTGTATGTGTATATATACATTTATGGAGAATCAGAGAATTACGGAGAATTAATTAATGTATATTACATTGCGTAATATATATTTTATATATGCATATATTTCTCTGATTCTTCTATATACCTATTACACATAAAGTAATCATAAAAAATGTAAAATATTATACATGTTAAATAATTTCTATGCTTAATATGTTTCACATTATAAACAAAGTTTTAGCTTCAATTCAATTAAATGATGAATTATGGAATATCTAAAATGGGTTTTGGAACCTCCGAAAATCTCATTCGAATATATAATTTGTTAATTATAATTTGTTTAAAATTTCTATTCACGTATTACATCTATGAGCGCTCGTTTCTCATTTAAGAGTAGAAATTTAACATAACGTATGTTGATTCGACTGCCACTCACTTCGCTGAAAGGCACTTATGCTCATACGAAATATTATTTTACGCTTCTTGTCTTGCTTTATGGGAAGATACAGACGTTCCATGAACAAAAGCGTCGGATGGGCCGCCAATATTTTCAGTAGTAACACTCGATGTCTGGAACATCGGGTTGAAGCGGCAAGAGCGGAAAGAAAAACCATACGAGGTACGGTATATAAGAGTCGACGAGAGATCGGCGTTCTAGGGTGAATGGTCAAAGAAGAAGTACGAAGTAGAAAGACATGTGAAAGATGATATGTCCAGAAGGAATGTATATATATATATATATATATA
>NW_017259246.1:11534-16790 GCF_001594045.1 Atta colombica
ACTGCTGTCATGCCGTATGGCGTGCGGCAGACACGGTTGATTTATTCAACCGGAAATGGAACTAGAGTGACCGTCGCATACTCGACGCTATGTTCCCCTGTTGCTGTCTTCGAAAATACATGAGAACGATAATTGTGAGTCATTTCTCTGATGTGAAACTGAGGAGCAAACTAACAAAGTTCTACAATTAACAAGTGCCTGCAAACAATCTCACTTTGAAATAAATTCGATTCTTTTCTTTCTTACGGCGGAGCTAAGTTTGGCGTCGAATAACGTAGACGCCTGGAAATAAGATCGATCGTTCTAGGAGTTGCGGAATTATTTGATACGAAGATTTATCGGTTGTTCGCGCTGGCTAATGTTATTTATACGATCAAACGTCTTTACGATTCATTCTTATGTAAAATTAATCTTAATAGACTATGATACTAATTAGATAATTCTGATATATAGAATATATTTTATTCAATATGTAAAAGCAACTGCAAAAAAAGTTTTACCTGTTTTACCTCTCTTGATCTGAATATATATATATACATACATATATATATTCCTATTATTCACTTTTGGAGTACGAACGATAATACTGTCAACGCGAAAATACGATAGTAAGCCGCACGGGACTCGTCAGTTGTTTGTTGCGACTACTCGCAAAACTCGATTTGATGAAGTTCTCGTGTAAAAACGCTGTTTAGGTTTTCCCGTTAATGGCAGCAGCCATAGTCCATGCATTGTCCAGACTAGTGTGGAATGGAATATTAATGGAACACCTGCTGTCTCTCTTTGCCGAGAGTAAGTTCGCCACATATTTTCTACACGTAGGAGAGTGCTTTTAAAAGTGCTGGAGAAGGTTCTCTGTTTGTTTGATAATAAGAGAAAAGCTTCAATTCTTCCTCGTTTCTCCCTTATCCCCGCTCTTTCAAGCCCCCTATTTCCGCTATCGTTCACATAGTCCTCACTGTCTGTGCGGGCGAAGATTAATCGTGTAACAACACCTGGCACTTAATCGGTCTGCTTGCGGAAAATCCCATCCTCTCGCAAGTAGTAGTAGTTACACTCTTGTCAGACACGGGGCTCACCTCGCCGCTATCGACAAAGCTTCCATTGTCCCAGTTAGGTCAGAATTACTGATGTGTCGTTCTACGGATAGAAAGGGGAAGGTACAGCGCGCGTATAGCAGATTTAGCTGCCATACAATTCGCGGGAACAAAAGACTGCATTTATAGCCTAATTGACAGTACAGTTTATTGAGTAAACTTCCCAAGTTAATCGAAGTTCATGTCGCTCAACCAATAAAACAACTAGAGCGTCGTTCATAATTAGACGAGAATTTCCAATACGTTTTATAAACGAAATAAATTGAATTCTGTATTTGTCGCAAATATAGCCACAAAATACGGCTGTATTTTTTATAATTTTTCATTTTTAACCAACAAACGTGACGTCAATTGCTAATCGATTTATAAGTCGCTCAATTTGAAATACAAATTATGAAGTTAATTAGCATATTCAATAAAAATGTGAGCTGAGCACACTTTTCGATTGAACTCGATTCTGTAGCTTTTGGCTGCTGCCATGGGACGCTAACGCTTTAAGTAAACTTTTAAGTAGATAACTATAGCATTCTAAGCATAGTTGTTTTAAAAACCTTGTTATGGAAAAGGGAAATAAAAAGAATTGTCCAGAAGTCTTAAAGTGCTTTAATGTTCATTATTTTCACATTCTTCTACCTCATAAAAATATAAATAATGTAATATAAATTTGACTCTATAATACTATTACAAAATAGAAGTTTAAAAAATTAAATTTATTTAAGATGTTCTGAGCATCCCACTTACCTACTTAAAGGTTAAAAATTAACAGGTACTGTGACTGAATAGATAATCTGCACCGCATAAGAATTGAGGTGATCTAGTTAAGACGGGCACTTATAGCACGGAATTCTCGATGAAGAGATCGCGTACTGTACGGAATCAGAATACGAGCCGAGGATCTCGCTACATTTCCACTGTGCACGATTCCAGGATGAAGATAAAAAGAAAGGGAAAAAAAGTATCAACGTCCTAGAAAGCCGTACAATCGTTTCCTTGGTAGCCGCGCACCCAATAATCGTCTCCGCCGGCAGTGATCATAACAGTTACGTCGCGCGCGAGACCGTCTATTTTCGTTGAACTGAATATAACATTATTATATAAGAATGCGGCTACGGGAGACCGTCATCGATATGAATGACACACGTGTTGCAAGCGATATTTTTCGAATAAATCTGCAATGAGCTTTCCATGTATGGAAGGTTTAATCCGTATTTATACATATTCGAAATTCTCACATCTATTCGTTATTTATTATTCACGTTGTAATATCCGAAGCAACGCTTTAAAATCAGATAAATGGATATTTCTCGATAAGGGGAAAGATAAGAATTTTCTTTCTAGATTCAGTCGGATTTTTCGATAAAAAGCGAAATTTGAGAGCGAAAGAGAGAGAGAGAGAGAGAGAGAGAGAGAGAGAGAGAGAGAGAAAAATGAAGTCGGAATGGAAATCTTCTGGAGAAATTTTCCACGAGCAGACTCTCACAATCTTCGTACCCGCCATTTCCGCTTGCGAAACTCTTTCGAAAGCGTGCGGCTTATCCCCCGCGATCATCCGTCATTTCTACATTCCCTTTCGGTTACTGAAAGACAAAGAAACTAGAGATCCTTAAGTAAGAGACTTGGACACCGTTTAAACAACTTCTGATTAGTTCACTATTTTTTAAGATCTGCTTAAGTTAGAATGAGATGCGTGGAAGCAGGTCCTGAAAAATATGGTGGCCAACATATGGTATCCAGTTTCTTACTTGAAGATTTCTAGAGGGAACGCATCGCTGCTCGAATTCATATTTCACACGTTATAATCTTTAATTAAAGCAAGTTTTCCGCCGCACATAATGCGAAGTCATTAGACGTCGTCAGATGCCGCGGGTTGCCATCACCTTATCCCGCCACCATTCTCGTCTCTCTGCCGTTTTGTCTGTTTTCCTCGAACTAACCGCCGTTTTACGCCGTTTACGTTTGAACGAGTAGTAGTTGTCATTAAAAATTACGAGCTGCGATATCTTATGATGTTCCCAGCGTATCGCTCCTTGATATGCAAGTGCCATTAACCAATATTTCACCGTACCGTCTCGGGCATCTTTTAGAAACAACCGATTGCATGAGTTCGTCTTCATTAGAACGCGTAGAACAGCACAACAGATGTCCATAATTATTCTTTCAATGAAAGACTGAAGTATTTAAAAATGATCAAATATATTGATTGAAACTGCGATATTTGTATATGAGATATTTGTATATGAGATACTGATTGAAAGTTTCCATAGGCAAAATTATAAAAAAATGGAGATTTAGCTGCATTTTAAAGTTGCTACTTTGGGTCTAATCATTTTAACTGAATTGAAAATTAAATATCTTTATCTTCAGTTTTGATGAATTGCGTTTTAATATTTTTATGCACAGAATAATAAGATAAATCAAAATAACATAAAAAAAATCCCTAGTTGCTTTTAAAAAATTATACAATATGCATACATTTTTTTTAAATAACTATATATATATATATTTTTTTTACATTAATTGATAAATAATTATGTAGGATAGATGCAATTGATTGTTAGAATATCAAAAACTTTTTGTTGCATCACTTAAAATTCTTCCGCAATTATTTTGATGGTCCAACAAAATTATTTTCAGATCTGTATTTAGCTAAATTTTTAGATACTTTACTTTAAAATTATTCTTTCATCTTTTCATTTTTTTTCGAGGATATAGCATCATAAAAAGATGAGATTATAATAGACGAATTTCTTTTGCATGTGTTTATGATAAAATAATAATTGAAACAATACATGTAAAGTGTTATATAAACTCGATTAAATAAAACGTAGACGCAGTTGTTTGTGCTGCAGTATATCATTGACGTCGATCCTCTTAGTTGTCGACGTAGAGCTTATTCACTCGCTCGTTCAATGTGTACATAACTGTCTTATTGCGAACAATCTTGATTCTCGTCGGTATCACATTTCGATACAAGTTCAGGTAACCAAGAGCGATTTCACTGCTGCAGCAAGTAATTCTGCGATCCGACCGAACGTTTCTGTTTCGCATTCGAGGCGGATTCGGCATCCGCCACCATCGAACATCCGCTTATGTTTCCCGAACGACGCTGCACCTCCATTACGAATGGTACCGTTCGTTTCCCCGTTTTCGTTTCACCTCTCTGCGGGTACGCCACTCGTCATGCTCCTTGTCAACGTCGCGATGTACTCTTGACGCATCGCACTCGTGCTCACGAATGCAGGCTTTCTCGCGATTGTCCGGGAAACGAACGTCCTCGTTGACGTCATCCTAGTTGTCGTCGTTGTCGTCGTCGTCGTCGTCGTCGAGAAAGGAAGAAAAGAAGGAAGTCTCCAAAGAACCTAACCGAGCTGAGGAGCGGATGAAGGCGCGGTAATGGAGGATGTTTGCAAGCACGATGGGGTTGGTAGTTAGGGCTGATGGATAAAGGGGTTTTATTATGTCTGAGGAAGTCACGCGAGTGCTCCGTAACGGAGGATATACCTGTGAGGTGACGACAAAAAGCAGGTGGGTGGTTCTCTATGTCCGAGAATGAGTCACGAAGACGCACGCGGACAAGTCTGCGTGAGTCACACGATATAAAAGGTTTTATTGTGTCTCCATAGATGAGTCGCGTGAGAGATAGCTAAGAGACCTACCTACGCACATAGTTTTATTGTAGAGATAAAGACTTATTCGCTTATTGTTTGACGGGTGCGGCGCGAAATTGTCGTGGACGAGATTAAAGGCACGTTCTTCGCTATCTCAACCCATTTACAAATCTTTACAACTCTATTCGCGATTTTCCGCAAATATACGTCTGAATATTTAAATACAGATTTTACTTCAAAAGAATTTAAAATTATAAAATATATTATAAACCATCTCCGATCTATAATATCATAATGAATTTATCTTTTTAAAATAAAGTAAAAAAAAAGACACTAAGTGTGCGTGTTCTTCTAAAAAAACATCGTTACATAAATTATTATACGCACCTGTATGTGTGCTCCTTGAAAAAAAAATGACTTTCTATTTCAAATCTGTTTTCAACTATAAAAGTATATGATAATTTTTTTCAAAAAATATGTGAAATCTTTAAATTGCGCCAATTATAAATAGAAAATACATTTTGTTGAAACACTCGTGTTTTATATATATA